>NC_042496.1:34051393-34351393 GCF_005508785.2 Acyrthosiphon pisum
TAATGGGTAGTGCTCTTAATTTTCCCTCCAGATCTGATACTATTTAGACACTCCAAAACACACTGTTTGCATTGGCACTGCATGACGTGTATTTTCCACTACCGTCCCACCACGCACCCACTGCAGATCATCACGTGCATATACCCATCCGTATACACACAGAGATACATTACGAGCGTAAACATGGGCATTATATCGAATACCACACGAATTTTAAGGACAATATAGTGTCTTGTGAGTTGTAACAACCAAGAGACTATAAAAACATTTCGATACTTGTGTTGTCGTAGAAAATAAACTTTTCTAGATTTCATAAAATAAAATACATTTTAAGACTTGCTACACACAATAACGTATCATCGTTGAAATTGTTCAACTTTTATTTATCTTAAAATCGTTTTACAAAATATACACGTCATTATTACTAATTGTCCCATAAACTGTTGGCATTCATCGACGGTATACTTATACACACAATAATATATACATTTAGCTTGCTGCTTTCGTGTTAGGCATTATCGATTGTCAGTTCCATATTTATTACTTTCTCGCCCTTCACGTGAGTGTGAACAATTCTACGAATAAGAAATTATTTTTCTTCAGTACCTATTAATAGATATGAGTTGATAAAATTCAAAATTTCGTTTCGTTTTTTTACCATTGCTATTTTTAATGTGCCTTTGAAACAATGTACTAGGAGCCTTCTATTAAATTTTCAAGCTATTTTATCCAACAAATTAAATTTTATTGATATTTTTAGAAAAAAAACTAAAAAAAAATGGAAAATGAAAATGTCCGTAAAGAGCTCAAAATAAATCAAAATATTTTGAAAATGTATGGTGTATAGAAGATGCTAAGATAAACATTCAGTCAAAATTTCATGTATCTACGGTAATTTTTTTTAAAGTTACACCAAAACCAAATTCAATTTGTGAAAAATCGATTTGCGTAAAAATTCCCGTTTTTCCTTAATTTTCTTTTGTTTTTCCCGGCGCTTTGAAAACCACTGGGAAATTTAAATTTTGACCTCCCCAATGTACCAACGATATTCACTTTCTGATCGAACAAGATACTGAAGTTGAAAATCGTAGCATTATTTCGACTACTTATCGTGTACACAGACACAAAAAAAATAAAAAAATAAAAAATAAAAAAAAAAATAAAAAAACGCACATCATTGTAAAATCAATACATTCATCGTTCCACTCAGAATCTAAAATACACAGCTATACAAATAATCTAAAACAATAAATTAATATATTATGTACCTACATTTTTATTTCCAAATAATATTATTGTAATCAATTTAATTAAAAAATTCTGTACCTAGCATCTTTTAGTTTATTTATAAATTAATAACAGTTCAAATGTTCAATATAATAATTGTATTCTATAACATTTTCGATGATTGTCATTCATTTTCGAAAATTGAAGATTTATCGTTTCTCATATTTAATTTAAATAGAAACTGATCAAAATATTTTAATGAAAGTTTTCAAGTTGTAGAGAATCTTCATTGATTATTAGTAATACAATGGTAATTTTGACCCTTCTGCGTATAAACTTGACTTCTGATTTCCTCAATGTATTTAACGTTTCAAATTAAATTCTGAATAGGTAGATGTTTACTTTAGTTACAATATAATTTAGCACTATGCAGTCAGATTTCAGTAGGTATTCGCTTTTTATTATGATTATAATTTATATAACTATTGAGCTTAATGTAAAATACGAAAGTTATTGTTTGTTTATTTAAAGATCTGTATATATTATATTATTTAATTACATTTTTTAAATATTAAATTAATTCTAAAGTCCAATAGCTAAAGCAATGTTGCACAACTACATGTACCTATCCACTATACTAATATAAAGTTCTCAAAGAAACAAATCTTTATTTATTAACGCTTAAAATTTATTGTAAATATTTGAATTAAATAAAAAATGTGTTCGATAAAATAAATTTTTTTTTTATAAATTTTAAATGATAATAAATTAAGCCTATCCTAATACCTTACAATATAGTATGGTACCTAATAATATTTAGTTTCATAATCTCATATAATAATTTAATATAAAACAAGTTATATGAATGAGTATTTATTAATTATTATTTATACTCGATGGCTATCTCAAAATAATCCTCTAGTGTATTATTATTTATTGCTTGCTACATAGGGCCATAGGGGCACCTCGTTAACATGTTGCTGCATGTTGTATCAGATATATTTTATTGTTTTATAACATGCAGAATTTGGGATTTTTTTATTCACTAAAAATATTGTTTTTGAATTAGTTGTCGTATCAAAACGGAGAACACGATATTATCTATCGTCGCAGCCGCCTTTTGGGACTCAACGGTCACATGACTTGTAACCTAAACTTTCAAAGACGACCCTATACAAAGTGCTACGGGAAATTACGGTACATTTTTTTAAATCGTAGACCGCCTGGGAAAGTTGATAAATCAGATTTCTATGCATGTCTTCGTGTTAAAGTCCACAATCTTCAAACAAACCTTTTTAATGTTGAGTTTTAGTTGCCGAGCATAAAAAATTACGAAACTTATACCTTAGTTATTGTTATTATTGCCTTTTATCGATCATTCGTCACTTTTCAGATATTTTCCATTTAATTTAGAATGTTTTTTTCCCATTATTTTATTTTAAAATATCCGCCCAAAATAAATAAACTAGATTTACCTTATTTATTCGTTTTTTGTTTAAGTGACGGATATTGAGTATACGCTAGACTCACTAGTGGTAAAGGTCACATTTGTTAAACTATAGACATGGTAGATCTATGGTCACCAACGGATGAAGTGGTCGTGACAAATACGGTTGACATCCCTGTGCCGAACCCTGGATTAATGAAAACCCATTGGGCTTAGTTGATTGCTTCCTCTCTGAGGAAGCATTTTGTCATTAGGATCTTGACACATTATATTAGTCAAACGGATCAGCCGATTTCCAATTTTAGATTAAAAACGGTCGAACTGATTATACTCACATACATGATTTATAAACATTTTCATTAAAAAAAAAAAGAGAAAATTGCTTTTTCAAATAACAGTGCAACCAATTTAAAGCAATGATCTAATGGTTTAAATGAACCCTTTACCAAAGCACAGTATTTAACAGATTTCCCGGGTATATCGTATATGTCCATTTTAACAAGGCCTTGTGTGTTTATTGGAACAG
Source organism: Acyrthosiphon pisum (assembly GCF_005508785.2). Lineage (NCBI taxonomy): Eukaryota > Metazoa > Arthropoda > Insecta > Hemiptera > Aphididae > Acyrthosiphon > Acyrthosiphon pisum. The sequence continues at coordinate 34,054,594 of NC_042496.1, forward strand.
GATTTGTGTCAGTATACTGATAGGTAGGATTTTAAGGATGAAAATCGGTTTTCTATCGAATGCTCAAGATGAATACAATTAACAAAGGGTTTAACAGTTCAAAAATCTATTTAATATTTTAGCAAAGTTATTTGCTTACATAGTTACATTTATATGTGAATTATTGATATTAATTAATTAGAATATTTAAAATCATAATAATGAATTGTTTAATTGTATAACAATTTTAATATAGGTACCATATTATAGGTACCTACCTAATTATTAACTAGGTACTATTTAATCAATAATTTGGTTATTTTTAACTATAGTTTAAAAAAATTTGATATTTATTTATACTACCTAAATTTTACTGCAAAGTACAATTTCACAATTTTATGTAGTCACATATATTTTTATATTTTTTTTATTAAATAAGGCCTCGTTGACGTATGGTCATTGGTTGTATTAAATTAACATACGTTTACACTTTATCTCAAATTATATTGTGGACATAATATATAAATTACAATCGATTAATTAAATTAGGCTTAATAAATGTATCTATTTTATATTAGGTACCTATATTTTTTAATCATTTTAAGTAAAATATTGTTTTCGGTATTTATATATTTCATAGCTTCATACTATTTAGTTTTTTTTATGTATTTTGTAATATACTTTACAAATTACAATATTTTTCATTTACGGATTTTTTCAAGTTGAGATAGTCTTAGGCATCCAACGATAATAGATTTTTTCGCAAATATTTTACTTGCAAAAACAGTGAAACATTCATGAAGATTGAGAAAAACATTGACGTCTAACAATAAACTGATGAAAAATACATTTTTATTCTGTTGTTTATACAAAGTAAAACAATTTCTTTAAAAAAGTCGTCTGAAAACTGAATATGTAAACTTAATGAAGAGTCTCTTCTGTTCTTTTCGTCCCTCCCTATCTACTAACCGCAAGACCATGCGATCAAAACAATTGAAACAACTTCTTGTTTTATTTAATCAACAACTTTGCCGGCTCTCTCTAAACTTCTGTGAAACAAAACTGCAGAATACGATCTCACACACACACACACACACACATATGGGCGGGTGCACCAATACTAGTGCATTATGGAACTTGTTCTTTTATTGAAGTAAACAAAATTGCAGTAGAAGAATAATAACGAGCGCACCTGCGGGCCCACACTATTCAGATCACGTGTTTGTATATTATACGCTATAATACCGTAACAGATCTTATCTGCGTTGTCTGTCGACGACGCTTTGATTTAATTTACTATCGTTTTTGTATAATATGAGAGTTTACTGTTGGGATTATAATTTATAAATAATACCTCTTATCTATATACCTATTTGTGATGCACCTACTATTTGAATACTCTGTCTCTGCGTATGTACTTATACCTAAATAGGAAATATAGCAATTTACTATTTAAGTGTACCTAAAACCTACCTATCTACTTAAAGTCTCAAACTTAAAACTCACACTCATTCAATTACAGTATAGGTATAACACAACATTTCTGAGTCAAAACATTTGATGTATGATGTATGAAGTAAGTTGATTTGTCATTTGGATGTCGTTTCAGTAAGCGGGGATAAGAAAGAAAAGCAAAAACTTATGTTTGAATAAAATGTTTTCAACATTTTTTATACTAAATTAATAAAATCCAATGAAACAATAAAATATGAAAATGGCATAAACCTCATCATTGAATATTAACAAAATTGTAAATACATATCTAGCCTAACCTACAAGTACCTATTTCAAATTTGTAATTAATATGCTTACTTTTTAATATTTTCTTTATTTGAGTAATCTAGTATTTAATTTTTAAATTCATACAGCTGGACAATTCATTAACTAAGGTACTCAGTTCTAAAATTAACTTATCTAATGATAGTGTAATTTAAAACTAATTAAATTTTCATTTATTAAAAATATTATTATGTAAAATTATTTATTTATCTATTGTTAATTTTTCAAATGTATTACCGCTTTAAGCTTATGTTTAACGATATGAAATTAAAACATGTAATATTAAAAAAAAAATTTTGATTTTAATATCTGAGCAATGTCGAGAGAGAATGATTTGACAATGATATATTGCAATTTTTTTTATAGCAAGTAAAAAGAACACAATTTTACTCAGAATATCTATGTAGAATATAATTTTATTTCAGTATATCAGTATATTATTATAATATAATAGTTAATATATTTTAGAATTTTTTTATGAATTGCAAGGACATAACTCTGTTAATTAATGAAATAATAGCTTACGTTTATTTTATTTGAGTACCATTTGTTAATCAAATAAAAATAGCGTATTGGTACCTAAATACCTTTATTTAAATTAAGTTAATTTAGATATTTACCTACTAGCAAGTTTTTATTTTATAGTTTTTGAATTCATCGGCTCAAAATCAGTCAACCAGATGTATCAAAATTAATTAGTCGTATGTTGTGCCTAAACATAATTCCTGAAAGTGTTACGTGTTCATTTGGACAATATTCATGAAAAGTGAAAACACATTAAAATAAAAAATCGAATAAAAATTCGTTATAGAATAAAAGACGAATTTTGAAAATTATAAAAAACCTCAAATTCGACATTTTATTGTTTTATCAACTCATTATAAGTTATGATATTCGGTGATAAGAAAAATAGCTTGCTGCCAATCATTGCTTGGTCAAAATCGATATTGATAAGACTCACTTTTTAATTTGTATCTATACCTACTATGTGGAGTCTAGATAAATAATAGTCCCCACCTAATTGCGCCTATGCAAATTTTCATCAACTTTATTTAATTGACAATAATAAATAGTAAATTACAAATTGCACAGAAAATCGTACGTAATCGTGTTGTTTTTGGGGTCATTTTGACAATCCATTGTTTGATCATAATCGTACGGAATCGTGTTTTCAAAAAGGTATAACGTAGGTAGGTACCGCTGACACATAAGCTGCTTTGATGTAATTAATAATCTGTGTGCCTACTAACTGATCATCCATCTTATTTATAAGTACTAATTATACCTCTTTGTTATATCTTTTACGACATATTATAATCTATAGATAATATTGTTATAGTTAAAGAGTTATTTTTAATATTATGTTTATGTTTCATAAAACCATGTCGTATTTTAGTATTTATTATAATACAATCAATGAGCGTAAAGAACTTACAACATTCGTTGAAATCCAAAAATATATTAAGGTATAAATATATAATAATATTAAGTATATAGGTACATTTAAAGCTAATGAATTAGATAAGTGTTAGACGTACAATATACGCAATAAGAATTGAAAACTTTTCGGCCTCTGAGATTGCAATTAATACTGCGTTTCGTTATTTCTTGATAATACTACTCCTACTACTCCAACTATTACTATTACTATACTGTCGTCTACTACTACTACTACTAGTTACTACTACTGATTCTTCTGCTATAAATGGTGTTGTTGCAATGCACCACTGGAGGATGTGTCCACAACGTGTAAATTAATTTATACGGTTCACAGGAAAACAATGACTAATCCTATTAGAGCGGACGAGAGCGAGCAGCCGTCCGACCGTTTTTTGAACCTTTCGAGCCAAACGAGCTAATAACGAGCGCATTTCCATTCGCTGCCGTTTGAGAACAAAAGAAATTGAAGACAATTATTGTGTCTATGCACTATGTAGGTAGGTATCTATTGGTAACCGTTGTGCGGTATAATAATTTTATTTCCCCTCAAGAGAATCTAGTGTTTAAGTGTTTTATATTTTAGCTTATTTTTTACTAGCAATATTACATTAGTTTGAGAGAAATAACTAATGAGGCAAATTATTTGTCACAAAGTTATAGTTATTTGCATAATATATTTTGTCGACAATTTTTTTTTTTTAATTATTAATTCTAACAATAAAATGCAATTATATTTTTGACTAAAACAGAAAAACTGATTGATTATTTTAAAATTAAATAACAAGACATATATCATCAACCCATTAATTATAACATCATCAGTTATAAACATAATATAGGTTTTGAATTGAATAATAAAGGCAATCGGTGGAGACAATAGAGTGAGAGGAATGAGGATAGAGTTTCAATAGCTGTAAAAAGAAAAAGGTGCGGAGAGGTTATGAAGATAGGAGAGAAGAGGAGATACAATTAGATATTATACCTAATACACCTAATGACAATGAGCAGGAGTGCAGGACACAAAATAAGGGTGTCAAAGTAGTAAAGGCTTTATGGGGGTGCCTACTTACCTTTCGTTCTATTTATCGGATATCTATATTATTGGGTGGGTGTATTTAGTCGTATATTATTCTACTACTATTAAATTATTTGTACATACAATATGTACATTATATACATTGTCTAACCTTTACGGTGGTTAGAAAATCTTGTGTTGTGCGTCGACAGGGTCTATTTCGATACTTGATATACACCTTCAACTTGTCTTCTGTATTTACCTCTTTCTTGTTAAAAATGGATTCTATGAAATTATTATTGTTGGGTAATCGTTTAACAGGTGACCTACCAACCCTTTCTAAGGTTTAATAGCTACACTGATACAGCCGATATTATGATTTTTTTAAAATCTAAAACCTCAATAATTTTTGAAAAAGAAATTTATAAATTAGTCAATTGAATTCAAATATTTGTGTGTACATTATGGTATGGCATAGGCATTAATCATATAGCTGCTGTATTTACCAAAATAGTTGTACAAAGTACAGGATAGGTACTTTTGTATTTAATTAAGTATAGGTATATGAAGATTTTTAAATTAATATTTACATAAAGTAATTGATTTACTATGGCAATTAAGACATTAAGTGGTAGACAGGTTCCTGTTATTATTATTTAATCTAATGTAACACTAAAGCCGTATATTTATTACCCAGCAGAAAAAATGTAAAATCCTATTATCCTATTATATTTATAAGGTAAATAATTATTTTCATGTAGACTGTAATTTCAATAGTAAATTGTGTTTGTTTATTATTATTATTTATTTCTAGGTACCACACGAATGTAAAATCTTCATGTAGATATTTGTTATTTCCCCAAATTTTTTAATAAAACAATGTTTTTTTTTAATAAAAATAAGATAAATATTTTGGTCAAAACTTAAACTTAAACTCACGATACTTTTATCGTGAAAAATTCCAATATTATGACTAATGTACTAAATCTTAATATACTTATTCCATTCTAGTAGAAATCTTATTTATTTGTGTCCATTTAATTATTTAGTTACTAATGGAAGCTATTTTAATATTTATGATTTGATAACAGTCAAACTCTAATAAGTTTCCTTACAGTTATATTTAAATGTATAGGTAAACGTCACAGTAATGATTTTAATTATTTGATGCATTTTATATAAATAAATAACTACCTACCTATTATGTAGTATTATAATAGTTTATTTTTTTGCATTGGCTAATTTGTATAGTAGGTAAGTACCTATATTTTCAGGACACTAAGAGGTAAAAAATGTTGAAAAAACTACATTCAAAAAACTGTCTGTTGTGAAAAAATTGTTCGCAATCAGTGTGACTTGAGGGGACGACAAAAACAGATTGGTTTACACTCTGCTATCCGTTGACAAATGCACCCGAGAAGGAAGAAAAAATTGCTCGTCCTCTTGGGCGTAAAAAAAGAAAAGAAGGAAAGGAAATGGCCCTCTGATTAACGACAGCAATTGTAGCAAGTTAATTGAATATATCATTCATAGACACTCCTCACCATCCACTACCTGCTGCCATCTCCACCAGTTCCATAGTAAACGACACGCAATTTGGCTACCGTCTCTGTCCACTTGTCTGTTATCATCCACCGCATCCAACAGTATTTATGAAACACAAGGGACGTCTCTGGTTGGTGTCCGTCTGTCCAGTAGCTGTGTTGCATAATTTGTGCCTGTACGCTGTAGGTACCAGACCAATAATATATATTATATTTTTTCAGTACAATGGTGTAGATAATGGTCTCTATATCTTCGATCCTTGTCACGTTTAACATTATTTATCATTCGATTTCGGATGTATAATTATTGTTTATGGGGAGGGGAGTATTTGTGTTATCAATTCCAGTGGTGAGGAGAGAGAGAGAATTTCCAATGGTATTTTTTAGACCATGGGCTCTAAAAAGGTGGATGTGAATGGAAACCGATCACGTATTATTTAAGCGGTAAACGGTAAAAGTTTCCAATTTATTCGATAACGGAAAAAGTAAAAACCATTAAAATGGAAACATGTTAAGTTAGGCAGACGTGCACAATTTCTACGTCATTAAAATATGGCAAAAACGTGATATTACTGAAACCAAAAATTAACTCGATATTTTAACTTTGATAATAAAGATCACTATTCAAATATAACTACATCATAAACAGCTTAAATAGGTTTTGACCTGTTATCTAAAATCGTTCAATTTCAATTTTCAATATGCTCAAAAAAAAAAAAACCATAACCATAGTAAAAATATTATTCAAAATTAAATAAACATAAAAAAATTCATAAGAAATCAATTGTATCTTTAGAAGTACCTATGGATAAATAATTAATTGTACCTATAAGTAAATCGAATAAAATCATAGAAATTGGTCCTACTTATTCTAATGATATTATTATATGAATATTTGTATAGTCAATCTATGCATATAGAATATAGATTATAGGCGTGACAGAACTCTGGTTTCAGGGCCAGTATGAGATTAAACCAGCTCATTTTCCAATAGTATATTTTAAAAACAGAGTTTTTTGTGAACGTTTTTAAAATTTTCCACACGCAAATTCACACTAATTATATGATAATTATTGGCAAATAAAAAATAGTTTCTTTTTATAATGGAGGGGGGGTCTATATAAACACGTCTACAAAAATTCCAAAAAGTATATAAAAATCTTTTAAATTAATGTATAATGTACATTATATATAATAATTTGTGTAAACATAGTAAATAGTGGAAATATAATTTAACGCGGCACATAATTCAATATTTGTCAGCCACGGATGCCCCAAAAAAAGTTCAGGTGGGGCATCATAATATGCGCACGCCTATACCTAATATAGATAGTCGATACATTGGAATTTTTATTTTTAGATTAATCATTTTTTCTAAAATATTAAGAAAAATACTAGTTCATTTCATTGGCGATTGGGCCAACCAATTCAGTTTATTTTATGCTTTATGTTTTCACAGACAATTGTGTATTGAGGATAATTATATCGAATTTTATTTGTAAGTTTTAAATGTAAAAAGTTTTATCAAATTTTCAGTTTCTGAAATAAAATATATATCGTTTATAGTTTATACTATAAATTATGAAGTATATATAGTATAAAACTATAGACGTACCTAAAGTAGAACTTGGACAAAAAATAATATATAGGTACATTTCAAAATTGATACCTATAGGCTAATAATGTATTACCTAGTAGTTTAAGAATACATTTTTTTCACAATAACATTATTTTATTGTCAGATATAGAAACATTAAATAATATGATTATAAGTGAATTATTCAGTATATTTACTGGCTTACTGCTATAATAAAGAGTATCGATTCGTGTCAAATGATAAGTAATACCTACTTCTGAAATGAAAATAGATAGTTCAATTTATTTTAATGACATTTTTATACTTTGATGTTTTAACAGAAATTTATAAAATCATAATATACTATACTGTTTTATGGATTTATATTATATAATTTTAATGCTATGGTAAATATATATATCTTACTTTTCACTATTAGGTATTTTTCTTTTAGCTTTATTCGCTTTATTTTATAGTAAAGAATACAGTGGATATAATTTTATAAATATATTTTTTAATTTTTATAATAATATTATAATGTGATATATTTAAAAATACTGTAACAATAAAGTTATATATGAGTATGCGTGTGGACTAAAATATGACAATACGGACTAATTACATTTAATTAAATTAGTTATTATATATGTTAGTAATTATTGTAAAAAGTAATTAAACACCAGATTATATGTGCAACTTTAGCATATTATATTATAATTTATAACTTTTCAAACGTAGGTACTAATTTATATTAGTTATTGGAAATACCTATAATATCTATTGTTTTAGATTGAAAATTCCCACCACAACCCAGTTCATTATTTCACTATTATGTTATTGAATTGATCAATATTGTTAATTATAAGATACAACTGTACCTACTGCATTAGACCAACTATTATTCTATTATGTATCTACCTACGTCCTACATATTATACAAATATACGAAAGTGATACAAAAATATTGTATCTGTATTGGATCATTGTATTTATTAGTAAAATATTTTCAATTTTACAAATCAAAATGTTCTTAAAATTTTTCGAATATGATTATACAATAATTTAAAACTAAATTATTGCGATAACGTTTTAATGGTTTGTTAAATATTTTTTTTTACGAAAAATAAGGTTGTTGAATAATATTTTTGAACTTAAGTCTAAAAAGTCTTGAATAGATGGTTAGTATTAAGACGACGGTAGTGCCACAATAAATCTACAAGGTTTTAATAAAAACGATTACAGCTGTCTGAAAGAATCTCTGAAGCTATTAACAAATTCAATAAGTTGCTTTAATACAATCGCGTAGGAAATGTTGGTGGTATTTTTGTAGCTCGAGCTATTGGGTCACGCTATCAGAATTATAATTAAACTTTAAATCAAGAGTTTAATGGATGTATAATGTTGGCTTTGTGCGGAGAGTTAGCAAAACAAACGATACCGGTAGATGCTGTCAATTTTGCAGTGGCCGTATAGTACGCAAACAGAGAAATATATACTTAGGTTGTACAGTTTACCACTTATCTTCTCCCTCGAATTTTCGATGAGATATTCTTTGAAATTGTATAATAATTTTGAAAAATATTATATGGCTAACCATTTAAAATAGTTACTTATATGAAAATATAATGATTCATTTCTAGAAGAAAATCATCTCAATTAGCTCAGCAATGCTTTTTGATTTTAGCACAGAGTTACATAAATATTTAAGACGTGTTTTATAAGATTTTTCTCCTATATATGTGATAAATAATGGGACTTATTTCTCCATTATTATATGTATTATTTACAAAAAAAAATTTATATTAATAATTAGCACCTCGTGGTTATGCTTGGCTTGAGCTGATTGTACATTGCCTTGATGTGAATTTGTCGTTTCCCAGGTTGAAACTGGCTACAACTAAACTTCAAAATTGCATAGGTACCCACTTGAAATTTAAGTTTACTGCTCGCACAAATTTATATTCGTCACAATTTATAATATAATGTAATTAATTAAAAATAATTTATCGAATAGAAACAATGTAAAAATTGAACGTTAAATACATACAAAATAAGTTACTGACATTGATACAAATAAAATAAGGATATAGCTTATACCAAATAAAATATTATCATATTATAGTAACAAATAGGTACAAACATCAGATTTACTTCATAATGCTACCAGGTCAAAACACTGTTAAAGTCAGCTAACGAACCACTATAATCAGTAACCTCAATGAAACGATGGAAGAAGAATTAAGAAGAATTATTTAAATGACAAACTGAAGAGTGAATCGTCAATCCAAAGAAGCTTTAAAAATAATACAGTATTTATTAGACACATAAAATAATCATTAAAATAAATGGCGTAGGCACCAAAACTAAAATATTTTTTACTATTTTTGTATTTCAATATATTTTATTATATTATGATCTGTAATTATGTATTTTTACAGCAATTATTAATGATGTTAGTATTTAATGATTTGTGGTCTTAAGGGAAGAATCTATCCATTGATGGAACTTCCATGAAATTCAAATATTAAAATTGTGTTAGGTACTATGTAGTAAAATAACTTGCCAAATATTAAATATGAATATATATTAATGTAACAATGTCTTTAAGTTTGGTTTTTATAGGATTTAAACAAGCAATAAAAAAAGTTACAACATTTAAAAAACTTTGAGAGAATTTGTTACATTTGGTCATCGGAAAGCAAGTAAAAAACTTATGACTAAACTAAGGAAAAGATGATTTCTAAAACTATAAATACGTATGGATCACCAATGTAGTCATGTGGATAAAATCCTCATCAAAAAATATAGAACTTTTAAGATAAAAAAAAATAGATTCATAGTCCTCTGACTTAGAAAAAATGTAATCTGTGAGTGTATATTAGTTTTTCATTTGTTAGTATTATTATATTATGATTTACTATCGATTGGTATTAGATTAAAATAATGGAATATTTTATCATCTTAATTGGTACGTACCTGTTTTATTACAATTTATATTTACATTCATACTTTGATTATCATTTTCACATAAATTAAATTTAGTATTTAAAGGTTTTTAAATTTATGAAATTAATAAAAGTATAAAGCCGTATATATCTTACCTTAATGTTAAAATGTAATTATACTTCATGAACTTTATAAAAGGTATAATAATTAATTGGGAATTTTTACTTTAATTCAAAATATTAAATTTATTTTTAATAAAAAAGCACCTACTTAAAAAAAATAAATAATAACGTTGAATTATGAGGTTTTATATTTGATATTAAGACGTATTAACTGTCATAATATGTTTATATGTTACTATCAAAGTGTTTAAATATCTAACAATTAAATTAAAAGTGTACTATCTACAGTATTACTTGTTAATTTATAAAACGAACAGAAAATAAAATACATTCTAACACAGTTATTTTAGGTTGTAAGGCCTTTAATATCAAGTTTACTTTAGCAGTAGGTGGTAGTACTTATCTAACACAAAAACATCTATAACTCAAATGTTTGCATGCTCTTTTGAGGTTTTAAATTGTGTTTAAGGTAGGTATAAAATTCGAAAGATACATAAGTCGAATTTATTTTTAATCTCCCTGAGATTCGAGTTATGGAGACTCGATTGAATGGATTATTTGGTTGTATGGTTTAGGGGCTTAATAAAATCTTAAATAACAATAATGATTGATGTTCGAGGCTCGTTGCAGAATCGTTTAATTTAATTCGACGATAGATATAACATAAGTATTAATATTTAAACGTGTTTATTTACAGTGAACCATGAATTCAGACGAATACATATTGATGAAAAAAAAGTTTGAAGAATATCATATAAAAAATCGGAAGTATAAAAATAACTGTGCAATTTTCACAAACGTTTATAAATATGTGAGTTTGGTATGGAAGTAAAATTATGAAATAAAAAACAATCACTTCTTGATAACTGGCTGGCTAAGCATTACAATTTACAAATTAGTCAATGGTATCGAAAAAATTAATTTTCACTGATAGTGAAAAAGAACTAAATATTGAAATATTATAATATGTTACAACTGATGAGCTTTTTTATGAAACGAACGAGATACATAAATAAATTGAACAAATTGAATAAATCAAGTGGTAGGAATCGTGTGTTATTACTTATAATATCAAGTAACAAAAAATAAAAAAATATTACTCAAGCCGATGTAATGAAATAAATTGGCTTATGTTTATCAGTTATCCTGTTAAAAAATTTCAGGAATAAGTTTACAGGTATGTCATTAAATCAATGGTTTTCGAAAATGTTAAATCGATCTTATTGATATTCAGCCACAGCCCAATAATAATGTCAAATTTCAATTTATTTGTGTTTATCAAGACCATTAGACTATAAATTTGAAGGATTTTTCAGATAGACAGTAATAATACATACATACACTGGTACGTATGAATAACACAACTTTCATAATGTACGTATTTTAAACTATTTATACAACTACACACCCGTTCACAATTTACGGTTTGTTCAGAAAACTTGATGTCAACTGAAGATGTACCACAAGATAAATTAGTTTCATTAAGATGCGTCGGAACAATTTCTAGGAAATGGCCAAGGATTTTTTAAATGTTCATGTACCTACAACTAAATGTTTAACTAAAATATGTATGTGTCATAAATATAATGTCTTGTGTAACTCAAAATGCCACCAAATTGTAAAACAAGTAGTTAATCATACCTAAAGTAGGTAAATAATATACCTAAATACCTAATTATAAATCAATTCAAATTACATTTTATAATGTACTTAGGTATAGTAAAATATTATATTATACTCTTCCCATAATTGTATCAATTTTTTAGATAATATCTAGGAAGTGTAATACAAAATTTAGCTATGTTATTTAATTTAAAATTTAAAATATATTTTATACTCTTACTAAACAGGAACGTTTAATAGTAGTATTACGGAATTAATACTCTGAAGGTAACATAGACATTAAAAACATATATTATGAACCTAAAAAATTCAGGGAACTCACTCTGCTATTTAATAGGTGATGAGTGTATACCGTCAATGCAGCTGATTATTATTATAGTATACATATATTATACATCAAATATACTAAACATACAAGCATACAAACAACTTAAATGGTATTAAAAAAAACAAATCACCCAAAACAAAAATTATGTTTGATATTCAGCGGTAAATCATTGAATTCCCACTATTCGATTTTTTTTATATTTTATTGTATTTCCAAGAAGAATAACCGTGGGCTTTTGAAATGTCCATCAAATATTTATATTAGTATTTTCTATAAATGGTAATATTTTCAAGCTATTTTGCTTCATTTTTAACTATTTATATCCACAATAATTTTTTAAATAATTTTTCACTAATAAATTTGACTATTTATTAAAGTATATCCTAGTCTGACACAACGTATCCGTTCAGAATCGTTTTTTGTATGCAATGATTTATCATTGAATTAAAATATAACATATCCCTTACAATGAAATGCTCGACAATAATTACTGTACAGCAGAGTGTACCTAATAGTCCTCCTTTTTCATAATTATTTGGTTATTATTTATCTAGTAAACACTAAACGTACCTACTTATATTTTATTCGTTGTTTTTTTTTTCTTTTATTATTATAAAATTGTAATTACGTTATTCATTCTGATTATTTATATGCATGTAACAATGTAACAATGTTTAAAACCCTGGGCCTCCACACGAGTTTTTCTCAGTGTGACCGAGTATTCCTTTGCATGAAAATGAAAATTAATAAATATAAAAATAAAATATTATCATATTTCAAGGGAAATGGAGCGTGATAATTATCCAATATCCAGTCACTGCATATGGTCCGTTTTATTCAATGAAATTCTCTTTGTAGACATATAGATACTATTTATAACTTATAAATATATTATATAAACATAAAAGTTCAAAAAAAATGTAAATTCTATGAAATACACATTTTTGAAATGGTAAAAATAATATTTACAAAACACAATTGTTTCGTTTTCTGAGTTTTAATATTTTGAGAGTGCATTAATATAAAAATTGTACAACAAAAGATATACTTTATGATAATAAATGTATGAGTTATGACTTAATGTTAGCTTAAAGAAAAGGGGGGAAAATACAAATACGTAATATACAAGACTAAAAGAGACATTAAATGCTATACTCGTATCCCTGTAAAAATGATAAAAATCTATCGCTTTTATTATGTTTCTTTTGATTTTCGTATACACGTGATGATAAAGATTGTATATTACGTTGTTTTGGTATTATACCATTATTGTATTGCATTTAAATAAAATATCAAATTTATTTTAAAAGTTAACACAGAGTTGTTAAATAATTGTACTAGTTACCTAAAGTAAACCTTGCCGTGTGATTATAATTCGATTGAATGGATCAGAACTAATATTGATCAAAAGAAATAAAGTTTTAATGAAAAATTCACGCTCAACTATTTTTAGTTTTGAAATTAATAAGGTTTCATGACATATAATTAACTCTATTAACAACGAATTAACTATTTTATATAAATACAATTTTTTAAAACTTTAAAGATTTTAAGAAGGTTTAAATATTTTGGAAATTATATGCTCAAAAACTAACTAATTTGAAAGAAAGGTTATTTAAAGATACCAGGAGTGTTTATAGAGTTGTTTGAAGCACGTTCAAAAGTATATCAAGTGCTATATTTACTAGCAATGGGGTTGTTATAACTTATAATAATACATTTTAATATTATTTATGTCCGTGGCTATCACGCGGCGTGTTGTATAGGCAATTTCAGTACTGCTAGGTGTATAGGCTTATGAACAGAGTTCGCATGTTATTGGTGAAATAATTTAATATGGAAATAGGTAGGTACTATCTTACGATGACAAAATGTTTCAAATATTTGTTTGAACACGAATGATTATGGAGCGGCTTTTTTATATCACTGTTAAGGTTTCATAATAAATTAATTATCCAGTTAGAGATTCCGTTGATACATTTTTATTTAGAGTTACCTACGCTATTTTAGCGTTGTTATAAAAATGATTTGCTTAACATGTAATCTAATTCATATTTTGTTAGTTTTATCTATCGAAAAAAACAAAATTATGTATTTTATTTATTATCAATAATTTTTTCTTTTATTTTGTGTTTGATGGGGCGAGGGAAGGGTTCAAGAATCATGGTAAACCATAAACAAATCGCTTCAGCGAACAAAAATTACTACCAGAACCACGACTAAGTAGGTAATATTGCATTTTATATAAGTTTTTTAAACCTAACAGTTAATATATTTTATACCTCATTGCTTAATATTTATTTTTTGTATCAAATATTATATGAAAATTATGAACTCCGTATAATTAATTACAATATAATAGTTTTTTTACTAAGTGATATAGTATTTTATTAATAAATCATACATAAATAAATCTATAGTATCTGTAAAATCTAGAAATAAATTCAAATTTAAATCGACGAGGTTTTAATTACATCTCTTGAAAATAAATCACTGTCAGATTATTATTCAAACCAATTTGAATATTATCAACAATAAATTGTATTCCATCACAATACGATTTAAGAATAAGTCGTGTACGACTTAAAAACCAGATCGCGTACGACATTATAGTCCGGTATCCTACATTTCCCGTAACATAAATAATGCACAATAGAAGTTAGGTAATATGTTATTACTCCAATTAAAAATATTCACAGAGATTCCAACAGTTGTAATCGATTTATTCAATCCAATTACATACGATTTATTATCAATAACATGATCCGTATAATTAGGTAATCGATTACATTTTGTTAAAATTATTTTCATTATGATGAACTAGGTATTTATGAAATTTAAAAAATGAATGTATAATAAAGATAATAAATATAATAAAGACAATAAAGGTTATATATGTAAAAAAATAATCGTCGATTAAATATTATAAGGAACTGTTTTATGAAGATTGAAGAATTTAAATCCATAAATCATAAGATCAATTATTGGTTAAAATAACAATTGGAAAATTGAATGTTGATGTTCAAAAGCCAAAAAAATCTTGGTGGTTTTTGTTGGAAAAAAAGTCGGTAAATAAGTGAACATTTTTTTGTGCTCACCTAAATCAAATCGACGGATAACAGGAAGACGGCCGTATCTGCCATAAACACGAATTTTTAGGATGGTCAAGAATCAAGTTGTTCCTTTTAAATATTATTTTCTTTATATTTGGCCGTAAGGATTTGTAAATTTCACCAAATATATTTTATAATAATAAGCTTTATCTTGACATTATATAACTTAAGATAAACTGTAAACAATTGTGGTATTTTTGAGTTATTTATAAATATTGATTTTTTTTTGTTTTCGGTGAACAAGCTTTACAATTGAATACAAAAGTCATCATAATTGGTTCATTCAACATTTAAAATAAATATTAAGTACACCTACTGTTGCGCACCCAATATTTTACTACTGTTAGTCGTCAAAATATCTTTAGAGGACATTCGTGTAGCATCAATTAACTTTGTATGAAAAAGCCTCTCATTCGAGATTTACCTACTTTATCTGTTTCACATTTTGATAGGTGTTAAAGTAACTAATTCGCCAAACGAACCTAGGTACATGCAAATAGTTTATATAATATTTGCCACTGTAATTATTTATTATCTGTTAATTTGATTAATTGCATTTAAATGCTATCTTACAAATATTTCAAATATTGCCCATAAGCCCATAATTATTTTAACGATATTATTCTTGTATTTTAATAATATTAATTATTGACGCATTAAATGCATTTTACACGTAAGCGCGTAACACATAAACATAAGTCCATTGTCATTTGTCGCCTTAAAAACAAATCGTAAAACGAACTAAAACCACGTCCAACAGACCCAATTTGTGTTGTTATTATTAATATTAGAGTGAATTGACATCATGTTATTGGCAAGAACATTATTTATATATTTTTCACTTAGGTTTTATGATATTTAAATTTTTAAATGAGTTATGATAACTTTTATAAATTAAAATATTTTACACTCATAACTCGCTTAATAATTGAAATTTCCTAAACATCGAAGCACAAACACAGTATATATTTTTCCCTTTGAGTTTCATGACAGAAGTCAGCTAATTTTAGTATTAAAAATAACAACGCAAAATTGGTTTTGCAGTACGTTTACTTTTTAAGATCGTAAAGAAGGAAACAACAGTACGTACATGTGGGTGTTGCGTCCCTTCATGTTGTAAATTTATTGAAATACGTTGTAGTGTACTCAACCAGTTCGTTTCCAACCTATTTTTTTACGATGACACTCTAATGTAGATCTATAAAAATGGCAACACTCTTTAAAAATTAATCGATTTTTGAAAGAGGAACAATTTTAAACCTATATTAGATTTGTGAATTGATGTTGAGACTATCAATTGTTTTTCTTACCTGTGATTTTCACCATCACGTCATACTGTCATAATGAGGCCAAATAATATTGGTATTCACCCTGGGTCCGTTACAAAAATATATATAGGCACATTTTTTTAATATGTAAAAATGGAAAATGTTAATTTTTCCTCTTGTGATTTTAGTTATTTTGTCGTAATTCAAAAAATAAAAATTTTAGAGATTATTTATATTAATATTATAGAGTTTTAGTAAATATACTAGTACTTATAAACCTAATTTCGATGTTATTAAAATTAATGTTTTTATTATGGCTTAGCTCACGAATGAAAAATTCAAAATCGAAACGAAACCAAATTTTGACATAATAATTTCAGATGGAACGATGGAGTATTATTACATTTGCCATCGGGTCTGTTTTTTATTTGATAAAAAAAATGATAAAATTATCACGTGATTGTCTCGGTTTGGCCACTGTAATCAAATTCAACTTATTCTCAAGGGAACAAAGAAAAAACAATTAATCGAAGAGCTCGGTCTGGAGTGCATCAGAAAGTCGAAATTTATTGTGCCAGACATAAAACTAGCACAACGGTTGTCGTTCATTGATGGCAAAGAGTGAATAGGAAAAGAAAAGAGTGGCTAAAGAAAAAAAACCGCTTCAACCAAAATTCAATTCCCTGCAGTGAAATAGTCAATTCGCTTGACGTCAAACGCGGGTCAGCAATTTTCTTCTCTTTCGTTATCGTACAGAAATATCGGCGTAAAAATAATCGAATAAATTTTTTCTTAAGGTGCTTCATATAATAATATAATACACTTACTTACATAATATTTTGTGTATGAGATGTTTCATTAAGCTATTAAATATTAAATATTCATGCATAGGTATCAGGTTTTAAAAAATGTAACGGGTGCCCGTATTTTTAGAATTCCCCATCTAACAAATGTATAATCTCATATTATAGGTATTATCAGTGTCAGTATTTTTTTGAGGCCTCTTGCTAAAGATTAATATTATATATGAAAGTAAAAGTATTACTGACATTTTTAAAAATTGGTTCTGGACGCCGGAAAATAATTAAGCACCGGGTCACGTTAAACGTTAATAGTCGTCACTGTATAATATTATATTTCTGTATTTTACAAATTATAATGTTATGAAGTACTTATAGAAAATGCTAATATAAACAGAAGGTGTACCTAATGAATCTATGGGGGTTTTTTTTTTAATTAACACCAAAATACAAAATCGATTTTTTTCTCTGTTTTCCTTAATTTTTTTTTTTTTTTTCTGATGCTTTTGAAAACTACGGGGGATTTTTTACGTTTGACCCCCTAATCTAAAGTACCAACTATATTCACTTTCCAATCATGATTTCTTCAGAAATTATGCTGAAATTGAAAATCAAAGCTTTTTTACTGCCTCAAAAGGTTAGGTGATGACTAGGATTTTTGCAGTATAATATTATAATATATATTTGTTAATATTTTATTACAAGTCAAACCATGAATAGAAGTTCGAACCTCGGTTCGAGGTATTGTTAGAGTATATTATATTATACTCTATAAATCAAATGTATTATTCTAATTTAAAAAAAGGTTATTTTAAAAATTTTAAATATATTTTTAAAAATTATCAAAATTTAATTCATTAAAATATACAATTTTTATAATATTTTTTTTTTTTGGTAAATTCCAACAAAAAATTGGAACTGTACGAACATAGTTATAACTTATACGTATTACTGTTTACTAAAATATTTTTAAATTATGTTCTAAAAGGTTGGATTTAATTAATCAAATCTCTGTTTCTGTGTACTATATTAATTTTGGAATGTACCTACACAATACGTAATAGAATGCATTGGCCTTTTCATACGTAGATTGATACATATATAATGGAGCCTTTACAAAATGAAATTTGGTCAACCTGTATTCACAAGTATACAGAAATTGGTAAACTTTTCGCCGTAAAAATAATTTATTTAGTTCATTAAATACTATCTGAAAAAATTAACTCACAATACTACAGTAGAATTTGTATAGACTAAGTCGGACTATCCTTGTGAGTTACAAATAATAAACTTTTTTCATAATTTAATTACGTTGTACTTTTGTCTGTACCTACATTTCTGTTTATTACATTATGGTATATTATTAATTTATCTTATGTGTCCAAAAAAGGTTAATTAATTATTATCAATTTAACTATATAAAAAATAAAACTAATTTTAAACAATGATTATATGGTATACCAAATAAAATATTGCTAGAAATAATAGAAATAATAGAATAGAATAGAATAGAAAACGATCATGTATTTATTTAAATGACATTAATTTACTGGTTGAAGTAAAACTGTAAACAACACAACTATCGTGCATAAAAAATGTAAAATCTTGTAGGGAATATAATTATATTTTTATTGTAAGATTGGTTTATAGTGATTTAAAAGAATGATCTAACGCACTCTATCAGAAAAAATTTAGTAATTAGTATTTATATAATAATACAATGTTTATTTGTGAAATAAGTAAATTTTTTAATTCATAAATTACAGGATTTGAGAAGGTAGTCTTTAATATCATTGCATGCTCTACACTAATAGTAATTCTAATGGTACCCGACGACCGATTTAAGTAATATTACAATGTGAGTAAGATTGTAGTAATATTATACAATATTTAAATTGCCACAAATATAGATTATTTAGAAAATACTAGCAGTTTTATTTGAATCAAAACAATCTAAAACAACCACTCTCTTTTGTAAAATTTAAATATTATTATATTATTGAATGTATCGACTGTCAAATAAGAGTTAATTTTTTTTTTATGTTTCCTGAAAGTAACTCTGCGGAAAAGCTAACTTAAAAGTAATACAAATATATAAATGTTTGTTAGGTAGGTAATTTTAAGCATATCGTAGGTATGACAATATATTTTTTGATTCTAATTACAAAGGTTTGAGCATAATTTTTAATTTTAATTAATCGATTTACACAAATAACAAATGAATGCAAAGGAATAATTTCATAAAATTTGCAATTAGGCTTGTATTGGAGTATAAAATTACCATAATGGATAAGCCAGGAGTTAAGCAAAAATGCATAAAACATCAGCGTTGTCATGAAAGGATGAACAATTTCGTAAAAATTATAGTAGATGGAGAAAAAGTTATTGTTAAAAGGCTTAAATACTAATTAAAACATCTGAATAACCAAGAAGTTTGTAGTATTTTTCGAGCTGCATCAAGGCTTTTCTAATTTATTAAATACAAAATTTTAAAAGTTTTTTTTTTCTGAAGGATGTTGGTGTAAAATGATAACTATAAAATATCTACTAGGTAGGTTTCATTGAATAACTCATCCAAAATCCACCATGGAGCCATATAATTTAAGTTGAAATGCAAATATACCACCTTTCCCTCAAAAGCTTAAAAGGTAAAATGCCACAAAAAAAATGTAAGCTAATCTTTCTTCTCCTTTTTTAAATATTTGAAATACACTACCATAATAATTCAGTAACCCTGATATAAAAACACTCAGTAATTATGATAGTGATGGAACAGATAAATTGATTCAATTGTAAATCAACGCACAAAATAAATAAAAATGCGTTATTACATCCGTATACCACTATTATGACGTACCAATCGTACGCACTCCAGTAGGAAACAAGTAAGATAATCAAGTGTATGTTACAGAATTGATAGAACATTATAATATTGTAGTTGTAATTAAAGTTTGAACAATTTTATTTTAGATATAATATTATTTACGTTATTTTATATATTAAAAAACACCAAAATTAAATTAAAATTAAAAAAATATGGAAAGTTACCCTACAGTATAATTGGTTTCCTCTTGATTTTCGATGTTGTGAGGATAGTAGATCCCAATGCATATGATATTTTGAACCCACTGATATAAAACTCTTGCATAAGTAAGCGATTTTGATTTCTGACACACCTTCAGAATCTAGTATATCTGTAAGGATGCTTTATGATATATTTATATTATTATAAGTAATTTATTTTTCTGTTAACAATATGATAGGCTGAATTAGTTATTGATAAATACATCAAATATATTATGTTATTTTAAGAATATATTATTGTTATTAACTGCTAAATTTCGACGTAAGTAGGTTCTACTATTAATATTTTTTTAATTAACTACCTAAAAAATTATTTTTAAAGTATTTGGTTTAATTTCTGTATACTAAATCATAATTGGAAATTTTATATTAAATATGTTCAACTTTTTGATTAAGAATTAAATATTTTATTATCATAAGTGGATTATTTACTTAAATAACTCAAAAAGTAAAAACCATTTGATATTATTTGAAAATTTTTTTTAGTTTTTCCAATTATCTGGAAAAGTATTAGATATTTTCTTCTTTACCACTTCTATAAAATAAATCCAATTTTCTACCAGAAACCTCCCTTAAAGTTGAATGTTGAAGCATTTTGACTGTTTACAAAGGTGACGACAGAAACAAACATTTTTAAACACATCATTATAAAACAGAAACATAAATCACTCTGCTCAGGTTCTAAAATTAAATAAAAAAGTTACAATACAATATTATATAATTCGAATCGTAAACCTGCATGAAAGTTTTGACATATGCTGGTTAAAATAAACCTCGAGGAAAAGGCAAGTTCTGGATTGGCCACAAAGCACTGAGTCGCAGAACGAGTTTTAAAGTTGTATCTACTTTAAGGAATCTTTGTGTTGTTTCAACTCGTTTGCTTAAAATCTGTACTTTAAATGCAATATCCTAATCAAGATCTTTACCTTTCCTTATTTGTGTTTCCGTTTTTTTTTTTTTTTTTTATAATGCACACGACCGTAATAATAATATTATCTTTTCATGGTACTTTCGCTGTGGGCAAATCTGATATCTCATCTACATGGCCGAGCTACGCTGCTACTCTTTAATTGCCACGTGAATAAAACATTCACAAAACTTATGGGGGGGGGGGGGGAACTCGGTTTGTGCCTTTGTGGGCATTGTGCATTGCGTTTTAAAATAATTAGATTGAAAAATCGAAGCTCACGTCATAAATATGTCTTCGCAATAGTATACGTTTCTTTCATATATTTATTTTTCGTTTTAACACAATATAAACGCTACCATTTGTCACACGTGTGTGCCGGCTACGGGCTATTTATCATAAGCAGGAGACACAAATTAAAATTGTAATAAAAACAATAAATAAACTTGACTGATTTTTTTGTTTGTCTTCCAAGTAGCGAGGCCGTGTCAAACGCACGTTCCTCATCGTCGTAGATTTTTTTTCACTCTTTATTCTCTCTCTTTATTCCTCTCACAACACTCAGGGGTCCGCCACCTGGGGCTACGCCATCGGAATGCAATTAGTCGCAAAGGAACGTATTAATTATTATCCAATGTGACTTACGTTCCAGTGTAATGATAAACAAATGATCTAATTTTAGATAAGCAGCTTATACGGACAACTTACATTACGGCAAATGAGCTTATTACTTATATGATATTGTTAGATTAAATCTTTGAGCATAATTCTATAAGGAAGATAACTGATATCAAGAAAAAAAAAACACGTTGTTATTATAGATGCGCTCACTGTTGGTTATAAATATTATATCGCTTTTGTAGTTTTTTGTACATATTTTATATTTTTATACATTTCGAAGGGGTTGGAGATATTAATTTACATTTTAGGCTAAGTGATATAATTTTAAAATTACTTCATGATTATATGTAGGTACTTACTCGTACGTTTGTATTGATAACATATTTAAATAAACCTAATCCAACCCATTGATATGATTTATGTAATCCACATAGTCTGCTCAAGTCACTGTCTAATAACTTATCAACATTGTTAATTCTATCAAAAATATAAAGACTAGTTCAACGTTTTTATAAATGTAGATTCATAAATATAATGCTTATATATTTAAAAAGTTTATTACTAAGTCATTTTAATTAGGTATGTAATTTAACTAATTTTAGACCATTTAAACAGGCTTCATGCATTTTTACAATATGTGGACTTGACTGTGATTTACAATTTAGGAATTGTAATTATTAATATCCTTTATTACATTTTAAATTTAATAAATCTAATGCTCTAATTATACTTATTATTAATTAACTTCTATATTTTGACTTAGGCACATACTTAATTAAATAATATTGTTAAAATATTATATACAATATGTTTTTATCAAAATTGTAATATATTCAATTTTAGTATGTATTATATATTAACCCAATAGGTTACTAGACGTACCTACCCGTAAATTCAATGTTTATACAAAACAAATTTTTTTATTCCATCAAAAATATATTTAAATGTATAAATAGGGGATCTTTTAAGAGTTAAAAAATAAATATTTATAACTATAAGTAGGTAATAATATACATGTATTACATATCATATATATAATATAATATACTGTCGTGAAATATTTAAATTTTACAAATTAATTATAAGCATTAATTATTAAACATTAGATATACTTCTGAAAACAATAATCATTGTAAATATTTTATATTACTATTCTTATAACAATTTTATTTTTATATTGAATACGTTCATAATATAATAATCAATAGTTAAATGGTAGATGACAAACGTATTGTTTTGTCACGGTATAAATCTAAACCAATTGTAATATTTGCTTAAGTACAATAAAATTATAATTACTCTGATGATGAAATTGCAGAAGACATATTACGAGAGTACGAGACTAACAACGAGTCTATAGACGGGTCTATATATACTCTATATCAGAGGTCACCAAATGGTGGCCCGCGGCCGGATACGGCCCTTGGACAAATTTTATCCGACTCTCGGATAATGAAAAAAAAACCGATATTAAAGTCCATAGATAGGACCAAAGGCCTTGCCAGTTTGTTTGATTTGCCATCAGACAGTACCTGCTTTTAAAGTTTTCAATATTAAACGTTATTATGAGACCTCACAAAAATCAATTGCCGAAAAATGTCCAGTTATTTGTGATCTTCGTTAGTAAAAGCTTGTGAGCCTGCATATACATTTTTAAGTGCACGAATCACATACCAAATTGCATGCAGTTAGTTGAGAGCAAGACTTGCCATCTTTCCCTATAATTTTAACCCAATTCTCTATTTATATTAAATGTATTATTAATTTGTATTTCATTTTATTTTAATTTACTTAATTAGGTAATTATAATTTAATTTCCACTAGGTCACTATGTTACTTTTGCATTATATTATTATACTATAATAAGTTAAGAATATTTGCTTTGAATTTTGATGGCCCCCCGAAAATTTTCATAATTCCCAATGTGGCCTTCCAAAAATATTAATTGGTGACCCCTGCTCAATATTATAGTGTATACACTCATTTAACATAAACAATATCGCTTAGTCATAGATCTACCCATGATTAGTCATGGTTCGACCATGGCTCTGTCACGAGTCCTGACTTAGTAGTGTCCATGTTCCTTATTTTATTCCTTTATTGGCCTGGTGATAATCAACTTTGTATAATATTTAAAATCAAGTGTCTTATTTAATATAAAATTTCATAATTTCATTTTTCACGTACTCTCACTACAATATTCAAATAAATGAGAAAAATACTTGTGTAATATATGATATTATTTTTATTCCTTGAATTGTACATCAATGAAAATAACAATAATAATTTTCAGATGTTAAAAAATAAATATTAAGATAAAAGTAATTGAATGTCAAAAAATGAAATTATAATTACAATTTGATTGCAGCCAAGGGTTATGATAGTATTTTTTATATAAATCCTTAGGCCAGTGTAAATTTTTTACCAGGAAACTGATATATTTCATTTTTCTGACAGTCTCCATTTTATTAACGTGCAACGTCAAAGTAGTACGATAAAAATGTGTTTCTTAGTCAGGAAAAGGTTAATAAAAAAACGAGAGAAAGCCGTATTTTCTTTTAATAAAGTGCCACCGTATAATATCCTAAAACACTCACCAGTTATATGATACAATGATAAACGTATTATTTTTGGCATGCTAACGAAATATATAAATATACATTGGTTCTACAATAAATCCTGAGTAGAATAAAATTATTTAATATAAAATTGAATTAGGTTTTTTTGATTTAATTGTTTTTATTGGTCTATCAGAATTACTTACATATTGTTTTGTTTAAAATACCCCACGTAATTTTAAAGATGAATTATTAGTTTAATATAAATAAATTAATACGTTGTAATATTATATTGTATAGTACAGAAACTGGGTGCAGTAGGTAAAGGTTTGGACGATTGTTTTTATTCTGTGTCATCTGTGATTAGATTTAATTTTAATTTCAATTGTTTTTTAAAAAAGTTTCAGAAATGATAAATATTGTATTTATAACTAATTCATAAAATAAGATTAAACTTATGAGCACTTTTGATGACCAAGTTAGTACGCGTTTTTGAGTTATTTTAGGTTAAGTTTGGATATTATATTATAAAGTGGTTGTCTTCTTAAATTTTTAAAATTAATACGCTTTTAATCCAAAAAATTTAAAATAATTAACGCCAATCAACAATTACATAGTTGGTGATATATAAACACGTTATTGAAAATTGTAACATAAATGTAAAAATTAATAATTATTATACTATTGTATAGGATATTATATATTAAAATCGTTATTTTTCGTAATGTTTGGTTAATTCAGAATTGTTATTAATGATTTATATTGGTTTGTGTTCGTGGTAGTAGTTGTAAGTACAGTGTAGGTACATTAAACATAATATCTATGAATTCAGAGTTACGAACTTACGATGTCAATCGTTGAGGATTACCTTGTATAAGTGACTCGATAAATCACCTCAAAAACATTCTTTTTTGGTTGGGTATTACATTTTAATGTATGGCAAAAATAATCATGTGATAAACTCTACTTTGAGGTTCACTCGATCGCAATATCAGTATAGGTAGGTAACTATTTTTGTGCGTAGTCGAATTCGTAATAGAAAAGGATTTTATGCAAAGCCATAAAACGAGGGAAAGAAACTTTCTTTTCTTTAGTAGTTTTGTATTTCTTTTAAAGAAATCTGTCAAAAAAAGAAAAAGGGATGAACACCAATTAGATAACGAGAATCGGAATAGTAGGTACCTAATACAAGGGAAACGTCTTATTATAATGACATTTGTTTAGTTGATTTCGTTGACAATGCATTTACATTGAAACTGGCATGAATGTGTATAAAACATAAATTTGTTGAGTATAACTCTAATGTAGGGATTCAGAATCGAATCAAAATAATCTGTTCAAATTATGCCCTCGTCAATGTTTCCAAACATGAAAAGGTTGCAATATTATAGCTTATATTACCGATAAATATTAATTGTGTTTAATTATCAATGCACACTGCAGGTGCTAAATATAACTTTTTTATTTAATTTATGTCTATTTTTCCGCTGGTTCACCAAACCCATGGCACGGGGTATCATTACAACATGTAACTTGGTAGATATTCGTTGAAGTGGTGCAGCTCATGAGTTGTCGTCGTTACCCGAAAATCGATTTTAAACAAATTGCAAATTTACATATTACATATTATATAAAATAGTTAACTCTATACCTTCGACACAAGCTATGCTTACGGAAGGTATATAATTTTTTTGTTTTATTCAATTTTATGTATAATATGATAAAAAAAAAAAAAATAAAAAATAAAAAAAAAACAACAGCATCAATGTTGCCGTGACTCATGCAGTTAGTACGTAAATATTGTACCATATGAATGCAAGATGGTTACTATAATAATTTGTGATTTGGTGTTGTACGTCAATTTCAAACGATGCTGCGTCGTCGCCAAAAGCAACCGCCAGAGTGCACGATTTACCACACAGGGTGGTGTACGACACTGAGAACCGGTAGTTACCGGGAGTTTCAGATCCATTTCACAATGCGGGAACTCAGAAGCAAGCAACCGACTTTATTGTCCACATCTTACCACGGTGTCCGTTTTGCATGCCAGCCCTCAGGTGTTCTAACGTGACCGCCGTCAATACTCGTGAACCTCTCGAAGCCGCCTATTCAATTCGCCAAGCGATTGTGTACTCAGTACGATTAAAATATATTGCAACATACTATACTACTTAATAGTTACGAGTTATCGAAAAACGGACTTTTTGGTGTTGTATATAGTCGTATAGATTTGATTTGATCGTATTTAAGTGTACTAAAAAAAGATTCAACAATAAAAAGGTTGGAAAATGAGTGTCACTCTGCTGTACAGTATGTTACAAGTGGGTCACTGTAATGGATGGTAATACATTTTAATTCAATGATAGAATATCATTGTATAAGAAAAATGATTCTGAGCAGTCACCCTATGATATTACTAAGTATATTTATTATTTGATGATATTATTAAATTTCGAAAAATTGTTCTTATATTGAAATTTCTTTAAGAAAAACTTATGTGGGAAGAGTATTTTATTTTATATATTAAATTATTATGAGTATAAGGTATTGAATGAAAGTACTCACTATAAATAAAAACTAATTTGTGTCTTCTTTATTGTCACGAAAAATTGTCTATCCCATGTGTTAAAATTTGAGGTTTTGGTATCTTTGGATTCAAACAATATATAATATGTAGTATTGCATATTATCTATCTTCATCGTAAGGTTAATAAAAATTAATAAATAAAATCTCCTATATGTGTTACCTACTATTAATCGTGTAAACAACATTTTGTATTTGTTTCAGGGGCTTAAATTTATAAATTTTTTTTGTTGTTCAGAATAAAAAAAAACAAAAACAAAGCACCTATATGTTGACAATTCAATATATTTATTTCGATTCGTTGCACCCGAACGTAATCGAGGGATTTATTTCAAACGAAATAATTATATTTTAGTTATTTATAACGGATTTATAAAATGTATAACTCTACAGAGTTGAGACTATCATCCATGTTTCAATAAACGAGAGCATGCTTCGTGATCAGCGTTCGCCACTGGTTAAGCGTCGTTATTATCGTGTAACGTATAATTACCCCGTGAGGTATTTTTCATTGCAGGTAGGTAATTGGAAATATTTTGCAGAATTTCATTGGGCGGTCCATTGAAATGCTCTTAGCCCATGAAAAATGTATGTTGAACGGCCGTTGTCGACAAATGTTCGTCCGTCGTTGTACGTAATACGAGTGCGAGGGGATGTCCGGTATTGGCATTTTGCGGGACAAAATAATTAACAGGCTCATTATCTAGGGACGCACTACAGATTTGTGCCGGTGGCGTCCGATAAGACGGGCACGGCGCCGATGCAGTCTGCCAGTGGTCGACGGTGCATGGTGTGGTGTGATACTGTTGTAGGTATACGAGGAAAAGCGGACAAACGATACACAACAACTCTACTGTTATAGGTAACAATAACGGCTATTGATAATGAAACAATTAATATACACACGTGTTTTATTAAGTTTATATTGATAGATTACGTCGTTTTAAAGGACGATAATAATAAAACTCCGCAGTTTTAAATCTAGAATGGCATCAAGATTTTGTAACGTTACAATTGCAGCTTATAAGCACGCGTGAATTAAAGCACTGCTGAAATTTGCTTGTGGTTTTAAAGTTCAAATAAAGATCATAAACACTAACTGACAGAAAATGCGGATTGATTATAATATTGACGACATGTGCTCGATACGATTCGGGACCACAGTAGTCCATATGATGACTTCGTTATTTACAAATATGAAAGTAATATTAAGTTAATCAATTATTATCAGCTGAACAACAAAACTATACCAGTAGGTATATGACTGTATGAAATACCTATAGATATTGTTTATTCTGTTATCACTTCCTATTCTAAAAATTGTAATTAACAATAAATTATTATTATTTAAATGTAATATAATTTTTAAGACACACACACACACACACACACACACACACATATTATAATAATATAATATACATTTATTTATTTAATTAGTACAACATAACAAGTGGCGTAAAGAGTAATGCTTTGGGTACTGCGAAAGTTCGAATCACTGGGAATTTTCATTTTGGGAGCCAATTACACACGCACCGTCTGCACTACCGTTAATCTGGGCCTGCTAAATGATGAAATTCTGTTCATATAAAGATTTATTATTTTTTTAAACATAAAATAATAATGTATATAATTAAATATAATTGAACCATAATATTCATATTATTTAAATTTGATGAATAATATGTGTATTGTTTAAACATTTTAAAATTGTACGTATAATATAAACGCTGGACGTTCCACACTAATTGTATCTTTCGACGACAAATAGTCTAGCCTTATACCCTACTGTATTCGTTAAAATATATAAGCTGTTCAAATATTGTAGATTCTAACCAAAGGGTGTACTGTGTTTATACCTTTGCATCTTTTTATCTCTAGTTTTATTTACTTATTCACTTCTCTCTTCCGGTCTTCCACCTCTCTTCTCTCGTGTTTTTTTTTTTATCAGATTCAAACTGATTGCGCCCGTTTGAATCCTTCATTATGCCAAATATTGTCTGGGTGTACTGGGCGTGCAATCGTATTGTAAATAAGGCGGGTTCGGATCTACGCTGCAAATTGACTCCGAACCACTACTGCTTCTACCATCCGATCCTATAGCCGAGCGCTTTTGTTTGCTCTCGGTAGTAGGCATTGCACATATTGTGTATTGTTTTCCACTGCGACGACGTCATTAGGTGCTGTAGGATCACACTTACTGGGTTTTCAAAATTTACATAACCATTTTCATCATCATCTCTGGCACCCAATAAAGTCGTCTTTTGAGAAGCGTATAGCTACCAAGTAGCAAAATTATTTACATAAATGGCTGAGAACCTTCTTAGATCAGGTGATTTTAGGAGAATACGTAGAAGCAGGGAATACCAAATAATAGTAATATATTTTGTATATAATAATTACAGTTACTCGATAGATTATCATTGTTGATATATGCCAATTAATTTAACTTAAGGATGTTTACATTTTATTCGTCCAACAATATTGGGATCAAAATTGATTAATTTCGTGCAAATAACTGCAAATAGTAATGAGAAATCTGTTATACTTAGGTAATAAATAAAATATGGTACCTATAGATTATAGGTACCACTTAATTAAATTTAAATTATGAATCTAATTTATAATACAGTTAAATACCTATTGGCTATATTGTAGTCCGCACAAACTTAATTTAAAAATAATAATTAAGTATTTTCTTATCTAGATAAAACCATTTCTGAATGACGTTTATGTTAAAATGAGTTTGGTTTTATATTAGACTACAAAACAAGTTTTGAGCTTTTGAAGTAAATAAAGAGATGTTTCACGTGATCGCCATTACACTTTATATCATGTGACGAACATAACAATTAAACAATTAGTAGAAACAGAATTGTTGAAAATTTTTTATATAATAATTATGTGAAAATTAATTAATTGTTGGAAAAACTGATCTAAACTATTATATTTCTATAAAAGAGATGAACAGTTTCAAACTACAAGATTAACAAAACTTATCGAATTTAATATTATTATTTTACCTGCAGCAATTTAGGCCATTGGGTGGTTTTTAACTGCGTAGGAGGGTTCTATAGGTCTGAACACGTTTACACAGTTTAGCAGATTTTTTTAGTGGGCACCCGTAGGTATCTGCCATGCCCGGATGGGAGATGGCGAATTTAATATTATGTATATTACGTTATGTTAATGATAATATAATATGTTATCAAACTTACAAGTATAAGACTCTGATGTACGTATTTATGATTTTTATATGATACATTGTAATTGATATTTGTTTACAAAAAATGTCTAAAAGTTAACTTGAACCAATCAATAGAACTGGTTTTTGATACAACACCATATTCTAAAATAGTTGTAATAATGCCATTATATTATAGTATGATTAAAACTAAAATGTATTTTCATTATTTTTAATTTAATGCATAAGTTATATTTTTAAGATGTATTCAGTATTCCACATACATAATAAATTAACATATTATTATGAATATATATAAATACAATTTAACTGAAAATAGAAATAATTTCTGATGAATATTCAATATTTTAATGTGGTATTTTAGTATTCGATTTTAATCACTAGGCATTTTAGCATACTACTTATTTAGAAATCATATTATATTTTGCATTGCTTTTTGATTTGGTCGATCAAGAAAATAATGTAAAATGCACGTTTAAGTGATTAAATAATATGCACTAAATGTCTTCTTAATATTGGTTATTATAATTTCCATTTTAAATGGATTTATTAATTGTGTTATTTTAAATTTCAAAATTAAACACTGCTGATGAACTATGTTTCATCCAGTGCATATTTTTAATAAGAGAGGGAGATGGTTTAACTTTAGTAAATACGAGAACAGCCATAATATATTATACAACTACTTTAATGATTGTAAAAACCTTGATGTTCTCGTTCTGAACAATTTAAAAAAAAAACTTTTCCGTTTCATGAAAAATGTTGAAAGAATTTTTTTTTGTAGTTACCTATTTTTACGGCGGGTTTTTCATATAGGTATTATTTTGTATGTAAACACGTATATTAGGAGTTTGTTTAAATTGCCAATAACATTATGTTAGTTTTATATTTGCATTAGAGTGCCTTGATGTTATTCATCGCTTTAGAAAATTACGTTACTTCATATATTAACGAAACAATAATTTTATTTCCGAAATGTTTTGCAATAGTTTTATTTTTATTAAAAAATTTTAAACGTAGGTAATAAGTTCCCTGAATTTTAACACCATTGTTTTTAAAATATTAAAAAACTATTAAAAATTTAGTTTAATAATATATGCTAATTAAGAAGACTTAAAATTTATTTATACAATTTTTTATTGTAATACCTTTGAAATCAATATGCAAATATTATATTGGATAAGAACAAATTAAAAAAAAAAAATTGAAGCTATTTATGTTTATGTAAGCTCCGAAAATAATAAATATAGCCAATATGGTAATCATTTGAAATAAGTATGCCTTACATAAATAATTGTACAATTGATTTCGAGAAATTTTTTTCAGTTTTGTGTTGTTCGGAAGTTTGGTTATTGTCACATTAATTTCTTTATACTTTCAAGACATTGTTATTGGCTCTATTCCAGTCATACGAACACATTTAAAACTACACATTTGCTCGGTAAACCCATACCAAACACGCACTGATTTAAAATGTTAAACTTAATTTTCATACAGCACGTGGTTGATGCAACCACAAAAGAAGATGGCACTGCATCAAACCCGAGGATACGCACCCACGTGAATATTAATATTCAAACATTATTTTGAATACGGATATAAGCACGTCGAAAGGGGGTTGTTGAGTGTGAAACTCATTTTCGTAAAACAATAAATAACTTTCCGTAACACGGTTATATGTCCTCAAAAGAACATTGCTCGCATTCATTGGGTTTGCTTATATATGAGATTATAACACTGGCCAGACAAAGGGATAAAGTTTATTTTGATGACATTTTTCCGATAAATATAAAATCAGTTTTGCACATAGAAATTAAACTATAACACTTAGTGCAAATTAATTATACTTGAAAATTGATCTTTAAATATATTTACACAAACAAATTAATATCAACTTGTTCTCCATTAATAAACTTAGATAAACACAATAATTTTAATGTAGGCACTTAAATTGTATAATATATTTAAATTTTGTACATATTGTAATAAAATATTAATTAAATAGATATAATTAGCTTCATACACTTTACAATATTTACATAGATACATATCATAACAATCTTATATTTTATAACATTTTTTTAAAATCTGGTCAGTAATACTAACAGGTACATAGTTAGAAAAATATTTTTTTGAATAACATTTTCAATTTGAAATTTTGAGTAGTGCGATCCGTTTAACAACAATGTGTGTTTTTTTTGAAATAATGCTAATTTACTGTTATAAATTATAATAATCATGCTGTGAATATGTAGTTATAGATAGGTGCATATAAATAAATAATATACATGTTATGTAAAACCTTCATAATGGTAAAAAAAATGTTGGTAAAATTATTGTTTCATAATAGTATATTATTTATACAGCACCATTTTAGATTCTGAGTTAAGAATGGAGGCAATTGATAGAATTGATAGGTTTTTGTGAATATATTGCTCTTCATTGGTGGAACTAGACATTTTCATCAGTCTGGGCCACTTTTCAAGTCAATTTAGACATATTGTACTCAAGTATGTGTATAAGTGTGTGTGTTTGGGGTAGGAAGGCGGAGATGAATTTATACGAATAAATATACAACAATATTGAAACTAATTTGTGTATATTATTTGTTTAGTTTTGCATATTTGTATTTTTGTATTTTGATTGATTTTTTTATGAATAGTTTTTTTACATAAAAATTCAAATAATACCCTTACAATATATAAATAAATTCGTTTGAGTTCTGACACCTTGGTTAAAGTCAAATGTCAAATTCTTTTGATTCAATACTGCATTCTGAAATACCTATCTTTAAGTAGGTAACTATCATTATTTTTAGAATCTGAGCGGAGCGAGGGAGCTATTGTTTTTACAATGGTGTTTATTTATTATTTTTTTTTTTTATTTTTATATCCTGTATACAAAATTTCTTTCAGAAGGAGTGTTTCGATTTCAACATATAGTACCTTATCTTTTAGCGAATTGGATCAAGATGGTACTTTAGAGAGGTCATTTTTCGGTTTTCTCAATAGTTATTTAATGCCACTGGAAAAACCACCGAAAAATTACGAAAAAACGCTAAAAATGGGATTTTAATTTCTAATGCTTTGTATATCACCATAGAAACGAATAAAAAATTATAATATTTCAATATTAGTTCAACTTGATTACCTACATGATAAAATAAATAATAACAATATAAAATATCCAGACTGACAAACCGTCTCCGCTCAGAATCGTTTTTCTTATACAATGATATTATATCATTGAATTCAAATTTAATACAACCATTATACAATGACCCACTTGTAATCTACTGTACAGCAGAACGACATCCACTTACCTGCTTTTTTTAACTTAATTTTGTTATTATACTATTTATAAAATAGTTATTTACAATAAGTGCGATAGGTATGTAGGTGGTAGAAGAAGCCTTCCATTGAAGCCATTTCGTCGTGGGTAGGTTGGCTTATTCAGATTGTAGATCATGGCACTATTTGCGTTTTAAGCTCCTTACTGGGTAACCAAGAACGTAGGGCTAATAGCTCAATTACGAGTAGGTTGCGATGGTATTGTAGATGGGATAAAATTTTTTATAAAAAGTATTACCCAATTTTTGGAATGAGAGGATTACAAAGAGATCATTATAGAGCGAGTGGTTTGATACATAGTACGCCGATTTAATGATTTATGGAGATATTTGGATTGGAAGGTTTGGTACGGTTTATGTTGGAAGGTTTTGCTGAGCCCCAGAGCTGGATTCTTTAGGTTGATAATACATTCTACACCAATTATTTAAATTTAAAAAATATGGACTTAAGTTGAAATAACCAAATATACCTTTTTTGGTTACAGTCAGTTGTAATAATATTATCATATAAGTTATTTTATCTTACAGATAGTGAATGAATACAATTAATAAAAGTTGTTTAATTTTTCTCTTTTAGTCAAAAATATAATTTTATTTTATTGTAATAAATAAAATAATAAATTGTGAATTCATGCCTACCACAATCCTCTTCATGTTATTCTACCATATGTTGGTATTGAATTGTTAGTTAAATCTACCAGATTAAAAATATATATACTAAGAAAATACTTATACTTCCAACAATGTACATATTATACTATTCTTAGTAATATAATATGCTCATCCACCCATCGCCTTTAGTCTGCAGGATTCGTTTTTCATGTACAAATTAATAATTATTCAATACAGAGATCTATATTCCATGATGATAGGTTTATTTGAAACCGACTATAGATACATGCATACTGCAGCATAATGAGTTTATAGATTTTTTTAAAAATTGTTTTTAGTGCAGGAACGTCATCTGTTTTGGATTTATTGAAAATAATATAATTTACAGTGTACCTATGTAAAATTAATTTATTGGAAATGATAGACAATATGATAAGAAAGAAATATTCGTATAGGTATACTAAACAGTTGAGTGTATGAAATCTTGACAACGACGAAAACTGGGATATGAGTGAGTGAGAAAAATAAGGATAAAAAAAGACTGAAAAAACTGGCATTATTGTTGGGCGAGAGCTTTGAGCGCCACAATCGAACATTGTCATCTCGACGACTCGACAGATGCCAAACGAAATCCCTGGTTTTAAATAAGTTATAGTGGTGCTTCTTATAGTTGATCTCAAAAAGAATATTGTGTTTTTATCTGCAATCGGCTGGCCAAAGATTTCCTAACCCAACACAGTGTCAGTTAGATGAGATTGTTTACAAAAACATATTTTATGCCTTTAAAAATCATTATACATTTATATTGTTTTAACGATGGTTTAAATGACTTGTAAGTTAGTGAACGCATGCAAATAAAAATCTGATTACTGTTCGTGATTTACTCAATTTATTGTCATTTCTAATTGGAATACCTGCTGTCCTGCTCCGTATTACTTTTATTATTCGCATGTAAGCAATTACCCTATTTTCTTTATTTTCTTATTTTGTTGCAATTTGAAAACGAATTACCGAAAATACTTTAAATAATCACCAAATGTTTATTAACATGATATAATTTACGAAATATTTTGATCTATTTATAGACATTTCAAATGTTCGATCTTAATTTAGTTTATGCTATAATAAATGTCGATAAAAATTGTTTGCTCGGTCAAAAGCGTGAAAATTTAATACAAGGTTCCTCGACATATGTTTTAGTTTTAGATACCTATTTAAAAATATTAAGAATACATAGGAACAACTTTTTTTTAGAAGCATTTGAAATGTTGACTATATTCGTCAAAATCAAAAAAATTCCCTCATTATTTTGTAGATAAGGCATGATGATTTAATATATTCAAAGGATTCACAAAAGTACTAAGTAGTTAATTCTAAAACCCAAAAATCTAAAAAACATGTAAGTATAATTTTTTTTATAGACATTTCAAGTTTAAATTTGGATAAAATTAAATATTTAAACAAAGAATAAAAATCTTGATTATTTTTTTGTTACAAAAAATATTTTTTTGTAGGAAAATTGGATAAGTATTTATACTTGGTTACTTACTTTACGTGTATTATTATACTTCATACACACAATTACATTTTCGAAGTATTTAAGTTAATTTTAAAGTATTGCCCATTCATACCACTAATCTATTATACATACCAATCTACGGTAAGGTGGCATGTCGACTCAAAATATATAATACATAATTAGGTTTGAAATAACCAATTTATAGTCGAATTCTGATTAGATTCAATTAATAAATTTACAATTTAGTATAATAGTATAAATGTTGAGTATTTATACTAAGATGTGATACATTTTGATTGCACTGTTTAATTGAAATATTAATATAAAAAAAATATGGGTACCTAGTAATTTTATTTAATAATCCTATTTAGTTTTATAAATAAGGAAATCATTACATAATAATAATATAATATTTATTAATGAAACTAAAGAAGGCATAATAAGTAAGTTTGTTGGTCATTGTTTTTATATTCATTATTTAAAAAAAGTATTTAAACTTTAAATAGGTAGGCACTTTACAGTTTACAAGTTACAGCATAACGATCTTATATTAAGGACAATAATATATATTGTGATTTTTGTGAAGAGTGCAATGGCAATGAAGATAACGACGATAAACGGTACCATAAAAAGACAAAAGTCAAACAATTACATTATATTTTAATCATACTTCGCAATAAAATACGTGTAAACAGTCAACTATAATAGAGCTGTTGATCTCGCATAAGGATTAAGCTCACATTGTTTAGCTTCCACTCTGACTTGTACAATAAAACGATATATACAGCCATATAATAGGTGTTAAGGTGTACATTGTATAGATATTATTTTATAACATCGCAGGACCATGATAAGGGTACATAGTATGGAGATGGTGATAGGAGGGGGCATATACTTCGGGTAGAGTTTTATCGATACGTAATAATAATAATTATTCTATTGGTATTTGGATTTATTTTCAGTCTTATTATGCGCAGTATGCACAGTGGTGTAATTTGGAACTACTAGCTTACCAAGTATATACAATTTACAAAATCAAAAATTGCGTTCAAGAGTGCGGTGTGGTGTATGAAATGTGCGATGCTCCTTAGAATTATTATCTTCAGAATAGTACAAAAAATCAACCATGTATTCCATTTCCATTCTGAATTATTTTTGGCATTGAGACATGTTTTGATTAACGTTAGTATAGTTACTGTGCGTTGTACAAAACTTGTGAGTTTCTATTAAATATTCGACTAAATTGTTTATATTTAATACTTCAAAATCCGGTGTGTTATGTTCAAATATTTGAATATTTAACCACCCTTACCCAATATACTATGTAAACCTGCGTGAAAAAGTTATTGAATCAGTAAATCAGTAAGTGATTGCCCTAGTCTAACAAAAACTGAAATGATGCCACTGAAACTGCAGTAAGTTTTCAAAAATCTGTCATCGATGTCAATATTTATTTTAGAACGCGTTACCCTGAGTTTTGTTATTTCTGCGGTCTTACACGTGGGATGTAACAATATATTAAATTCATCTAAGTCAGTCTTAATTTATTGGACAATTTTAAATACGTTAATAGGTAGTTAAGTTTATTGTTTATGTTTTTTAACTTCATAAAAAAAGTGATATACCTCATTTTGTCCTAGTAAATTTTATTTATTTTTTTCCACTTTTAGTATATAGTTTACTAATTTAGTTGCGGTAAATCAATATCTACGGCTTATTGAGTCGAGCAATCAATTCTAAGTTAAAAAAAAAAACAAGTTATCTATAATTATAAATCATATGTTGTACATCTGAATCTGTGCTTGAACAAATTAATATCATCAACGTTTATTTAAAGTTGGACTTTAACCTCTAGTTCCGTCACTAACTTTTACCACATCATATAGCTTACATAATAGCAAATATAATATTACGTACATTTAGTTGCATGTTTTGTTAATGTAAGGCGTTTCAATCTATCCTAGTGAAACTAAATTGAAACTTTAAACGTACATTTAAGGCCTTATATATACCACCTCAAGGCTCAAATTGGATGAGATGGCATCATAAACCTCGACGTATTCATTCTGCACGGGCAAGACCGACCAACTGTTGTTCTATGTCCACATTATTCCTTAACTTCAGAGAACTATAACGCGCTAAAAACATATCCTATCATAGTGTATCAACAAACACCTCTTGTGATAACACGTTCCAGTATATTACAAATTTTAACCAGGATTGTTATGTTCAAAACACATTGTTCTAAACATGTTTATAACATGAATTTATTTATTACATTTGTTTTAAACGTTTTGCTCATTGTTTAAAACAGTGTAAAATCCAAGTGTAATGTATATTATGTTTTTTTTGGTAAATCATTAATAATAATTGATATCTTTCAGAAAAAAAGTTAAAGTATCAAAGAATTATATTTATTACAATCCTTCATTTAAATTATTTTTTATACATATATGAATCTGTATTAGTGATTAACCAAAACCTTAGTAGTTCATAACCAGTTTTTAAAACCAAAACCAAAATCTAAGAGTTATTTTGGTTTTTAAAACCGGTGAGCAAAACCGTTAATATAAAAAACCTAGTTTTAAATCCTAACCAAAACCGCTAAATTTGTTTTGGTTTCCGTTCCTGATATCAATGTTTAAATTTTCTTTTCAATTGTTAATACTCTTTTTTTTACAGCATTATATTCAGTGGACAGAGTATTATGATTAGTTTATTTTGTGCCGTTTTTATCTAACAATGATCGAACTGGCGATTTGTATAAAATGATTAGTACGTAACACGACCATTACAATAATTTGTAATTACTAATTTTATAAAAAAATCCGAATGCTCACCGCGTTTTTTAAAAATTAAACTGAATAATTTTTTTATTCGTATAAATAATCAGCGAGCTTAATAACTAGGGCTCGGAAGTTGTAGCATTAAAAATATTAATTTTTAGCTCTTAAACATGCACTTAAAAACTCCGAAATATGCGCTATAAATAGCGAAAAAAAATCAGAAAATATGCATTTAATTTGAAAAAATTAAAATTTATTAGACAAAAATTAGAAAAAAATTAAATGTAATTTTACAATTTTATAAAATTGTTGGCCCATAGACGTCAGAGACGGTCTGGACTAGTTGAATTATAAACTGTTAATAAAAATATTAAATTAGGTACCTACTTTTAAATATGTTTGTTAATGTGTACCATAAGGTCTATATTTTATTTCCTATCCAAGTTAATCATTATTTTAAACATAATGTGATAATTTCCTATATTATGTATGATATGTATATATTATATATATATTATGAAAATATACCAAAAAATAGCGCTAAGAACCATACATTAGCAATAAAAACCGTAAATATGCAAAAAATAGCGAAATAAAATTTAGTGTATGACATCAGAGAATTGTGATACATATTTGTATCTTACATTGAATGTTCTAGAACGAACCAAAAAAAATATGCATTTGCTATAACTTCCGAGCACTGTTAATAACTATTATACAATATATACGTAACAGTATAATTTAAAATACACAAAATACACAGTTTGAGTCAATACTGTTTCAAAGTTTAAAAATAAAATACCTTGTTAATATATATCTTAAAAAACATTGAAATAAACAATCACATATCATTGAACATTTTAAGTATATATTATTAACACATTTTAAATAAAACCAGAAAGTTTTTCTTGATATCGTGTCTCGTGTGTCCTACCATTAAACTTAAAGAAGTTCGGTAGTTTTCTTAATTTTTCTGAAATAAAAAAATACAATGGTTTCAATGTAGGTACTATCTTTTTGGAATTATCTATAATATAATGTCATACTGAGATTTACATTATCCACACAAAATAAGATGTCTAAGGATAAAATCAAAAGAAAAAAAAACTTAGAAATTCAGTTCTATGTTTTAATTTATTCTTTAATATCTTTATGAATAATGAGAAACTATTTTAAATTTATAATTTTTGTTTTCATTTTATATTTAATGATTTTATAGTTCTTAATTAATAACTCAGCAGTTTGAGTTTATTAATTTTTAAATTAAATCGTTTATGTATATTAAAATAATTATTATACTTATACTTTAATTAATAATCTTTTCAGAACATTTTTAACGCCAGGATTAATAACAATCGGTGACTTTAAACATATTACAATAGGTACAACTGCATTATATAAAATATGTACATAATAATATTGTATTTATGTGACTGAAGCGTATTATAATATATTACACACTCATATACTTTTTTTTTTGTGGATCTTGATTGTAGAGTCTTAACTTTTCTCGGAAGTCTATCCAAAGTCGACAGAGTGAAAATGCCAATTTATATGACAAAGCCTATTATAGTGTTTCTATTAGAACGGGATTTACATAATGGTTGCGGGACCCCATCTGCTGTACTACACTCCTATGTCATTGTAGGCTGCTCAAGACCCATAATTGAATTATTATTCACTGAAATAAGTCAGAAACTGTTGAAGCTAATACAATAGCCATAAAATATTATTTACCTGAAATATAATGTGCGACAGCTAGTTTTTTGCTTTTAGAATAAATCCAATAAAAGTTAAGTTTTTAAGAAATTATATTATTTTAAGTTAATGAAAAAATTTATTTTTGTTTTCATAATTTTATTGTGATTAGTTTAAGATAGAATTTCGAGCGCAGTATTTTAAATAAAAATTCAATGATTGTGAACAAAATAGTTTGTAAAGAAGACATTTAACTTAAAATTATTACTATTTTATACTCAATTTAATTAAACATTTATAGCTTTTTATCAATAATTTAATGATACATTTTATGATAGGTACAATAACATGAATCTTAAGCTACGTTATTAAACGTATTTATATAGTAATGTGGACGATTAATACCCTCGCTTCTTTTTTGGTATTAATAATACTTTTGTTGTAAAGCACTCATTGAATTATTCAACGTTTTTACTTTTCATTGTAACCTTTGTATTTTAATCTACGGGCTACTGTCACTATTATTATTATTATTATTATTATTATTATTATTATTATTATTATTATTATTATGACACACTGAAGTATCATAGATGTGTACATACAATATTTATTTATTATTGTTATATCGCAAGTTGTTAACAATTCCTACTATAGTATGATAGTTTTAAACTTGAATGTAACCATAAAATATAACGATTATTTTATTTTTAAGTACATTAATTAAGTTATGAAATTACAAAATAAAAATAATGTTTTGTACATTTAAATTGAATATAACTCACGTTTATAATTATTTTATACACGTCATCTTTATTTAATTTTTTGGAAAAATATATTATTTACTTAAAATCATACCTACTCATGTTAAATTAAAATATAGCAATATTAATATTAACAAATATATTTTTAACTTTACAAATTAGTTTTTAAATTGTATGATTTATTCATTTTATAATACTTCGTTATTTTTAATTTATATAAAATAAAAACATTTCCCTTTTTAGTTACTTAGTTTTTAGTTATACAGCTATACATTAGATAAGTACAATCTATATAAGTGCGTAGGTATTGAAATTTAAAAATTTCATTGAGTAGGTAATTTAATTAGTTTGCGTTGAATATTATTCACGGTCTCATTTCTATATTCTTACAGGTATACAGGGAAACTGACATACGGTAGTTATTGAGAAACTTCAAATTGTTAAATACTAAATAGACATTGTTTTATTTCACAACTTTGAAATCATTATTTTTGGAGATTAGTTTTCACAATCACAGTGTGATCTGTTAGATGTTAATTTCACAAATATTGATTAATGGAAAAACAATTTTACTATGCATAAGATGTAAATTCTTGCTGACGGAGAGAATATTTTAAGGGAAATTAAAAGCGAGTTAAAAGGAAAATTAAAATCAATAAAACGTAAATTAATGAATTAAAATACGAAAAATAAATTAATTTGTTTTTATTATAATCTATATAATATAGGCACATACGTTGATTTTCTGAGAAAGGAAAGTATCTAAGTAATTAACGAAAACGTGAAAATATATTCACAGTCTAATATTGGAATGTTTTTAATTATGTTAATGATGAATGGATGATATTATTATAACAAAATATACATTTATTCATTAAAAAATATAACACTCAGTCACTTAATAATAATTTTTAATACCAATAAAATATCAGATTAAACTTTTGAATATATTAATATAATAATATATTATACTCACCTTTAATACCAATACATATAATTTATTTTAATGATTTTAAATTAAAATAAATTAAAAATACACACTGCAGTTATCAGTTAGTACAAAAATATTATTAAATTAATTACCAATTTAAGTTAACGTATTATATAAATGTAAATATTAAAATTAAAAATAAATTTATTTTACATTTTAAATCATTAATATTTATTATTAACCGTGAGCTTGTAAAATCGATCCTCCGAGCTATTCTCTGAGATAAATTATAATATAATTTGTCTTATAATAAATGTTGATGCTTTTTTATACTGATATTCATTTGAAAATTTCCCAAAAAAAAAAATTCTACAAGCACTAAGCAGCCAATTAAGTAATACTGAATCAGTTGTGAAATTCAATTAGTAGATAGATTAAAAAAAATCACTATTGATATTTTATATTAAATATAATTATTTATGTATATCATACATTCATATTTTAAACTTTATTTATTGGTTTCAATTAAATGGGCCACTTAAAATATTTGTATTGTTTAATGTGGACTTTTAATACTGGATGATTGATATTATATTAAACTTATTTCCGTCCTGTGCGTATACAATAGTTGTGTGTACCTACCTATATATATTATGCACGTGTATTAGAACACGTCTGCGTGCATTGTAGATGTAATAAAGAATCAATGATTATTATGATACTCGTAACATAGTTCTTATGAGTAATAATTACTGGATTTCCGCGTCAAGACAGTGTTATACTTAGGACATATCGAATGAAAACTTAAATTTGAAAAGGTGCATTAAATCGATCCCGGCTGGGTACTCTATTACCGTAACAATAGACCTTTGGTTGTAATGTCTATAATGTAACTGCGTCGTTATTTCTCGTTAACCTTACAATGTAATGCGCCCTATCTGAAAACGTTGATTGGAAACGGGGTAGCAGTAGATATAGTAGCAAAACGGTAAATGATCATCCCTTGGACCCCCTACCACCACCACTCCTACACCCCCCGACATCAACCAATCCCAACCACCATTCACCAGCTCACCAAAGAATGTTATTATCATCAATTTTGTATTGCCTAGGGTGACTATTACTACTATGATTACTCTGCGCGTAAAACATTACGGTACTGAGTGGTTCACATAAAAGGGGTGGCAAAGCTAAAAATGCAAAAGTCAATTATTATCTGTACAAACGTGTAAAGGGAAAAAGCTGGGATCTGTATTATATAATTGACGGACAAGTATAGTTCTTGTGTAAGGTATATTTTAGAGGAATAGTTTTAACTGTTTAATCACATCTATGAACATACAATATATAATATATTGCATGTATAGAGAAGTCTGAAGTTCAATTATATCTATGCTTGTAAAATATTATATAAAATATAATTTGTGAAAGTTTTTTTTAAACCAAATAGTACGTATTACACAACTATTGGTGTTATTTCTATGAATGATATTTCTTTTTATAAACTAACTTAGTTGTGGTTTATGATTGATAAAAAATGGTACAGCACTAGAGAATTTAATAAATATATTAAATTTACCTAAATTTGGTGAATTCTAATATTTTCAGAATCCAGTTATATAGTCAAAAAAACACCCTAAGGTACACATCTTCTACCTTATTTCTTATATGTATAACTATGATGTTGTTTCTTTTGTGTAAGTACACATACGTCTAATATAGAAATATAGCGTAATTTTGTTAAGTTTAAAAACAGAAATATTTCGGTATCAACAGACATACACATTTCAAAATTCATATATTTATTATGTATCTTATTAATTTATACATTATATTAATTTCTTGATATGGTTTTAGTAAATTGCCATTAATTGCTAATATAAATTAAATTTTTTGAAAATCCATGTAATTGGTTTTTAAATTTTTAATAACAAGTAAATTATGGATGTAGAATAACTTTTTAGGGTTGTTTCATACTTCTTTCTTGAAATTAGGAGAAGAAAATTAAAACGTATGTACTAGACACATGTTGAAGTATAAAAATCAGGTTCATTTGAAATAGTTAATAGGTAGTTGATATTGATAATATTACATTATAATATTATATTAGTATAAGTAAAAATGTTGAATTGTACAATATGTGTTAAGTTTAAGTCCAAGCCGTGGTATTGTATAGGACATTTTGTATCCCACATGTACATCGTATGAATATTTATAAAAAAATTATAATTCAGTTCTCCTTTAATAGGGATAAGTAAATGTTATAAAAATTGAAATGATAATTATGTGGTGAATACTGCATATAATTTGTTCAAAATGTTTAATAAGAATTTAAGTGTTATAATTATTTTAAATAGAACCCTGATTGAATATATAATAATTGAGTTTTATAAAAAAATAAATATTATATTATATACCTATATAAATAAGTAAATAAGTTTGCAATATAATTTTAAAATATAAATACAACGATCAAAGTGTATAATTATAATTCAATATAAGTAGCTTATTATTTTTAATTAATAAAAAGCAAATCAGAAAATATAAAAATTAAAAACAATTATGTTTTACGAGAAGGATTGCGTAGACTTAAGTATAAATGTAAACGTATCGGTAATATTATTAGGTATCAATGAAGTTATGAACAATTGAATTATAAGATTTTCATTTATCTAGTAATACTTTAAGTACCTATTATGAAAATACTTGATATAATAATATATAATTATTAGAATATACAATTCTGGTATTGCTTTATCCGACATTGTTCAAAACGATGGTTTTTCTTCTGTTTTTATTTCATTAATT
Source organism: Acyrthosiphon pisum (assembly GCF_005508785.2). Lineage (NCBI taxonomy): Eukaryota > Metazoa > Arthropoda > Insecta > Hemiptera > Aphididae > Acyrthosiphon > Acyrthosiphon pisum. The sequence goes on from NC_042496.1 coordinate 34,099,553, forward strand.
TACATGCTTTTTAAGGTATTGGTTTATTTATTTTTCAACTTATAATTTGAACCCCGTGTATTTTCGTCAATTTTCAATTTTCACCCATGTAGAAAAATATTATTATTAATAATAGTAGGTAGGTAAGATTATATAATCAAAAAATAGTTAGGTAGTTAGTTTTCCATTAATTACAAAGAAATAAGAAGAAGTCACTAAAGTAATATGTTTTTCCAAATGAATACGTTTTAAAACTGTTAAAATCTGTTTGTAATACGTTTGGGAAAAAATAAACAATTTTATTTGACCAAAAGTATTAGAGAAGAAAATCCTAAACCCATCAACTCCAATTATCTTCATTGAGAAACCTATTTTCTAACCACCTGTATTTGCAGGCAACGGTAAACCCTCTCAGATGTCATTTAAAGAAATGAGAACAATTTCACCTTCCTTTGTATCTGTATAAACAATAAAAGAATCCAAGAGGAAGAAAATGGGCGAGGAATCAGTGATGGTTGTATTTTGTACGAACAAATTACACGAAATGTTGTCCAGGTACATGTGTAAAATTTAGATTACCCAAACTCTTAGTAATAAATGATCAATGATGAAATTGTCTTAATATGTCAGTTAGCTGGTCTCATGCATCTTGAAAGCGTACAGAATATTGTGTACTATAAAGAATACTTAAATTAAAAAAAACTAAGTCTTCTTATTGATTGGATGTACCATTAGAATGAGTCTTATTTGAATAAAATTAATATTTCTACTCAAATTTACTAATTATTGTTTATATCCTTTAAACATTTATTAAACGGTGTATGATATTCCTAAATTCATAATAGATAAAACTAACTTCTTCACTAGTTCTGTACCCACTGAACATGTACGTGTCTTATTCTTGCGAATACAAATTAATTTAATATATTTTAAATGTATTGCTATAAGTTATTAAATAATAATGTTACTAATGGCATGATATTAGTTAAATGCATTATATTGTGACAGTTAATAGCCATAGTTGCCGATTAATAATAATGATAAAATATGATGCTTCTATCAGTATTAAATATAAATATAAATAATCATATATCATTATTTTTAGGAAATATTTTACGAATATTAGGTACATTGTCTTACTTATATAAATTTGAACAGTGTTAGGTATATAGATTCTTTATCCAAATTCTATTCTATTGGATATTAAATCCTTATCATATAATATATAGTACTCTTACAATGTCATAATATAATAATATACGCTGATCACATAGTGCTACAGAGTTAAAAATAAAATTTTTAGTAGACCTGTAAATGATGTGTTTTCAATGAAAGCACTCTTGTCGAACAATACCTACTTCTATCGACCATAACGAGGTGGTCGGGTGTGGGTGAGTACATAGAATATTGGATTTGTAAAATATAAAAATGTCCGTGGCCTTACCAAGAACACGGTAAAGCCATTATGCGCTTAACAGAATTGAAAGTATAATAAACAATAATTTAAAAGGCACCGATATTTTTCCTCTTCATAAATTACATGCGATATCGACACTTACTGGATATAGTTAAATCTAGTTTAATGAAGCGATATTATATCAATTAGACAAATGACATTCCTCCGCGGTGCAATGGCGATGGAAGCTATTTAGTAGTACTTACTTGCACGTCTCCATCATGCACATAATATATTATAAGACCTGTAATAGTAGCTCAAAAGCCTCGTGAATAAATGATGTTGCATAGTGAGGTACATGGAAATATACCTATGCGTGTATGTGCGTGGGGAAACGAAAGGAATTTAGGTAAACGTATACAATATGATTTTGTTCTCTTCATCCATTTATAATATTCGTATTTTGTGTTTGCCTCAACGTCATGAATAGTTTATATTGTCCGACGGGAGAACTGCAGAATACAACAATATTGCTACATATCCTGCCGGTGAGACGGGCAAAAGATAATTATATAGAGCGGCGGTGGTCGTCATTAACAACACGTCTTGAAAGGTCTTTTGAATGTTTGAATAGCAAGGAAAATCATTACGACACGAATGGGAATGTACAATGGCCAGATTAAGTTCACCGTTGGTCTCGTCTAAGTATAAACGTTTCTCCAAGACAAATAATCTGTCTAAGTTGGTAATTTAATTTTCATATTATTTTACGAATATTATTATAAGATTTCAATCTAGTATAATTATAATTATTATGCCCACCACATGCACAGGCGTAACAAGACCTTAAAATTGGGTGGGGGGGGGGGAGAGGGAGGGGGCTTTCGCCCTAGCATTTTTTTGATAAGTAAATTATTAATAAAATGTATAGGGTCTTAAGAAATTCTGAGGGGGCTGAAGCCCACCCAAGCCCCCCTCCTATAGTTACTCCTATGACCACAGGTATATTTTATTAAAATTATTTAGTATTCGGTGAATGTAAGACGCTATAAGTTATAATATATTAATTATTAATAAATGCTATAGTATATTCATTATTATTATCAGCACAAAAAAAAACATTGTTTTATTAATATTTAAAGATCCAGCTAATATATTAAAATATCGATTAATGTGGTCTTAAGCATTTTTTTTCCGGGTTTGTTTTCATAACATTTTTTACTCTAGTGAACAATACATTGTAATTAAATACTCACAATAAGCATAACAACAGCAAGAAATATGATGTAACTATTATGTATACAACACAAAAGGAATCATCAACAGTAAAGTTTTCAGTAGCATTTAATGGTACTTACATCTATTTCTATATATTTTTTTAGTCGTAGCTAGTGGTCAAAATGTTATGCTTATAAACTCGTATGGGCACACTTCCCTTGAATATTGACAAAGGTAACGAACTCTAAATGTTAAAGCTTAATGTCGAAGGAACACAGTGTATATTATTTGGTATACATAATATGACTTCATTTTAGTCATACGATAGTTAGTTTATAGTACTTCTTGTACCTACCGCATAAATAATTTACATTTATATTGTTAAACAACTGTTTGGACTCACTAGCAAAAGTTTTTTTCACATTACCTATCTATTTGTATAAGCTAATGTCAATGTGTCTGAAGTGTGTGAATAATTCAATTAATTAACTATATATAATCTGTTGTAAAATATGTGTTTTGATAATATTGTTGAAATAGAACAAATCTTAGAAATGTAAGGTAAAAATTGAACTACGAAATAACAAAATATAATCGAAGTGGGTAAAATTAAGTTAAAGTTTTCCAGTAATCACATTTTTGAAAATATTTAGTTAACTTCCAAATACCAATGAAAGATGTCTATGCTATCATTCTATGTACTATAAGTTAATTTATTTTTATTTAGACAAAAATGAAATTTAAATACAATACAATGAATTGCGTATACAAATTAAATTTGTTAATTATTGTCATCATTTTTGAAACTATAGTTCTCAAATATTTACGGTACTTCAAACTATTTTAATACTCCAGACTCGTGAGAATTATAGTGTAGGTCATTTTATACTTATTTTTTTCATAAAACGAATTCAAAAGATCCAATTCGATACCAGAAATGATTCTAAAAGTTAGACATTAAGTTAAGTATTGTTTCTATGTGATTTAAAATGTGATGACAGATACAACCAAACAATTAAAAAAACAGATATTATTGTTAAACAAATATATTAGTTTAACTGCAAGCATATTCTAAAAAGGTATTTTTGATATTTCATAATTGCTGTAAAAATAACCTACGATGAACCCTGAATAATATTTGTTGGCATAGAATATTTTGATATTTCTTAACTTCAAAATAGTTGTAAAATGTTGATGAAATTAAAAATGTGGGTTTCAGACCGTCTAATCAAATGTCTATAAATAGCTAAACAAAAGAGCCAATATATTTTGAAAACTTAATTATGTATAGAATAAGTTAATTAAATTAACTAGTGAAATGGATAATTTTTACAGTTATTCCTTTAAAAATTTAAAAAAAAATTAATTCCATCAATAACTGGTGTTGCGTAAATTTTCTCGTGCTTTCAATGTTTTTTGTTAGTTATTTCCAATTATTTTAAAAAGTTTATGATTTTTACTTTTAACCCTTCAAAAGACCAATTATATGATATTTTCTACCATAGTAAAAAACCTTAAAATTAACATTTAAGCATTTTTACTTTTCCAAAGGAGAAAAAAATATGTTTCATTGTATAATCATTAATCAATACAATCATTCCTTAGCTAAGAATCTAAAATTTAGTAAGATACCACGGTACTACATGACTGGCCAACCAAACATATTGAATATTCATATTATTTATAAGTTATAAGTTATAAATATAATATTTAACCGATTTTTTATATGTTTGTTTAAACACATAATCATTTATATACACTAGCTGTACCTATATATATATATATATATATTTATTTCATGAATGTATCTTCACGAATCTACACAATTTTGGAACAAAAAAAAGTTTTTAAACGATGACTAGATTACACACGTTTTTCAATTCCAGTAATTCAGAATTAGGAAAAGTATGGACATTGGACACTGAAGCCATATAATATACACTACAACAGAGGTGTATGCCCATTAAATAGATTTAAACCGTTATTTGGTCTAATCCAATTTTAAGTTCTAAAGACCAATTAGGTATAGTCGACAAAGTTCAGTGATCGGGAAAGGAGAATACTCTGAAACTTTTTCCATGCTACTAATTACTGTTCTTGGTGGTCAAACCAGATAATATTAGATGATAAAAATCGATTTCAAAACTATCTTCTTTCACAAAAAAATAAACCTAAGTTTAGTTGACCATTTTTGAAAGTAAAATATTATGTTGTGTGCATTTGAATTTAAAATTAAACTAATAGTTCGGTACATTGTATACTGTGTAGGTTAGATAAACAGTTATTTGTAATTGGCTTGTACAATATTATAACAGATTATTAGAGTATACATTTTCAATGTAATGTAGAAATACATACGAATTAAATCTGTAAATACCTATAACTATATAAACAATTATAAAAAGAATCAAAGGAAAACCGTAGAGTAGAGTATATTGTATTTTATGAAGATGAGTTGAAGGAAATTACATTTATTTCAACTAGCTATGTAATATAAAACATGAATCTTATACAGAGTACAGACATCATTCTTTTGATAATTTTACAGTACCTACATAATATATTATAATTAATATACATGATTTATATAATAAATATTATTTATTATAGCTTATTAAATAGAGACAGTATTTCTTTCTTGTCTTGGTTGTTAACTTAACTTTAATATATAACAAAATGTATTACTTATTAATTTATAACAATACTCCAGTATGAATATTATGTATTATGCGGAATTTTCTCGTTGTTCAATATCATACTAGCCGATCCGACATGACATTGCCCGCAAGTTGTGACTTGTGACGTATTAAATTCCCGTGAATTGAAGTCGGCTCGTCTTAAACTCTGCTAAATGTTAACTACATAGATGTTTAATACAGAAGTTTAAGTGGTTTTGACCAAGTATAAAATTATATATAATCGTAGTAACTATCTTATTTTCTGTAACCAATTGTTACCCTATATACACTTAAGGATATTCGTTTCTCGTTATGCAAAATATCCCTGTGGAACCACTTTATTATAACAATAAATTTTACAACATCTTTTCTTAGTTTATTTTTACACTGTGTACAAAAATACAGTGCGTTGATTACGAAACAGTCAGAAATTCTGTAATTTTATATACAGCAAAATCTCTAAGTACCAGACACTCTCGGTCGCTGAAATGTTGTCTACTATTCAGGAGGTTCAGATTGTAGGAATTTTGTATTTGATTTCCAAGAAAACGTCAGCTATTGGAAAGTGTATATAACTTATTAGTTGCTTCAATTTATTTTTTAAGTTAAGCAAAAAAAAAGTAATCTATTTTTTCCCAAAGATTTGGTCCTTATTATTGAACCAATTTATTAATTTCATTGGAAAATATTATATTATTATAAAATATAAAATATAATATTATATTATTATATTATTTATATTTATATTTATATCCATATAGACTCAGAATTGTATATATTTATTTTATTTTTATTTTTACTTATTTTTATTTTTATTATTTAATTTATTTTTATTTTACAAGTAATATACAATCTGTATCATTAATAAAATAAGAATATATGCTAAAAGTACGTTCACAGGAAATAATTTTATAAAAGGAGCCACCCATCGATGACACTTTCTATAATTTTTACTCATCTAATTATGTTTTATTACCATTTGTTTACGAAAAAAAAAAAGATTGAAAATAATTAATAGTTTTGGGTTGAGTACTATGGATTAATATAGGGTGAAATTTAGATTTTTCATTATAAGTTGGAGACTATGAAAGCGTTCAAATTATTGTTCATAAAAAAAGAATTTAATTATATATCGTGTCAATGAGTATTTTTGACATCATTCATAAACTGCAAAAGTCTACCCATGGGACTGCAGTTATATCTTCGGTACAAAAATCATTTATTCTTGTCCATTATTTTCGGTTTGGTAAGTAGTAAGTACGAAGAGTTTGGGTAGTGACGGTATAAGCGTGTATATTTTATCCATTTTTGAAAACATTAAAATAGAATTTTAGTTTCAGAACCTTTTGATGTTACTCAAACTCTGAAACTTTGACAAGGATAACGGTTGAACTTTTTTTTTATTACATTTATTGGATTCATCTTTCCTCCTTTAACAATTGAATGCCTTAAATTTACGAATATATGTATAATCTTCAAATGATAAAAAAAAATTGAACGTAGATAGTAATGGTAGTGTTATTGTCATAGTAAGTGCTGTTACATAATAAAACATACATCATTATATTTGAAATAATATACGAGATGTGAGGTCAATATTCTGAGACATTTAAGATTAAATTTATTGTTCCATGATCGTACTCTATTTGCTCTTAATTCTTCAAAAGAGAAAAATATTCTCTTAATTATTAAAACTATTAATTGTCCACAACATTCATTGGGGTTGAAATTCAGTGGTGTATTTTAACATAGGTAGTTATATGATAGTATGACAAAAATACAATATCTCAGATGTTTTAAATATACTTAAGTTAAAATGTATATACGATATAATATAATTATTTATAAGATATCATAGGCTATATAGGGATTTTTTTATATTTCCTTTAGTTATTTTTTAACTTATTAAGCTATAATTTACCGAGAATTTAATATACTTTTCATATAATTCTCTACACATGAATGTATTGGGATCGCCACGCACGTAAAAAAAAATTACGTAGTTTTGTATTATTACACAGAATAAATATTGACTTTTGTTTCTGAACCTTTATACAGAATATCAAAACGTTCAAAAAACGAAAGTTGTATATCACGTGTATTATTCCGTTCGCTTTTCTATTGTTTTTATTTACCCAGAATTAAGTTTGATGTTTGCTGACGGTCGTATAACACAATACAATAAAGACGAAATATTAGAGCGAATAGTGCCCGGGTAGGTACGTGTCAGAAATGCGTGACGAGTGTGCACGACAGCGCTAGATAGCGTGGAGGATTTTTGATGAAACGATCGTTGACAAAGAACTAAACTTTACTCAGTAAAGGATTTAATGAACGTTATTTCAGACGAGAAATTTCATGAACTAAAATCAGTCGTGTATTCAAATTCGCGTCTTAAGCCAAGCAAAAACCATAATTAGATTTAGTCGCTGAAGTTTTGTGGTATGTATTCAGAGTTAATCGATACAACTGTTAAATTGTCTTTAAACTTTGATGTGAACCTATCTTTTGAATAACATAAACAACTGCGTACGAAATTGATTTGTTTCTAAATTATTATACAATAATTGCTTATACACAGGTATATTGCAACGTCACAGAATTAAAGCGCCCCCGCCATCGCAATTTAAAACTTTTTAAACATACTCACTTTTGAAATTATTAATATTCAGACTAAGTGTAAATGTATTTTTAGTTTTTACACCATTTTTTGTACAATTTGTTTTTTTTATTAACTTTCGATTTATATTTTGAATATTTAAAGATAAATGTACTAAATAAATGGTTTAAAAGTTACAAAAATTTAAGCTATATAAAATAATGTATAATAGGACCTACATACGACGTTCAACTTATTATCGCCACTAATATGTTACGTCTTGCGTGTATCTATAGTATACTGTATAAATTACTGTATATATAGGTACTATATACTCTGGCAGACGGCAGTCCGGACCACGAAACTACTATGGTATAAAATATAACCAGCAACCAGGTTTATCAGCAGTTTATCAGTCAAGTAGTTTTGCTGGTGGTTATACTCAATGAAACGATAAAATATGTTTTTTTCTTAAAAAATATATTATTATTTATTATACATATTATAATACTGCTGTCATAAGTCATTACTCATTTAGCAGTAACTCGATTTTTGTCAAAATCGAGTTTTTGGTGTCTATCGGTGGATATTTTAATTCTCTACCGACTCCCGTAATTTAGGGTTTTTCTCATTAAAAATCCATATAAGTTGATAAGAAAATAAGATAAAAAGCAAATTAGCAGTATGTCCAAATACTGTTTTATTGTTTCCTGAAAACAACGATGTTTGAGGTTAGTCGTTAGTGGCTTATGACTTGACGGCAGTATAGGTAATCCATAATAATATTATCATAACCGGTCACCGCTATTTCATGACAACGAAAAGTGACGTTCTAAACGCACTAAAATGCATTTTAATTTTACACTTTTTGGGGGTATGAAGGGGGCCCCACTATGTGTGTGGACTTTTTCCACCCCCGTGGGTTTGGGGACCACATCGCCATCCAACGAGAAGTCCATAGGGAGCGACTACTTGTCATAATTTAACTAGGAAGCCAGGAAGGTTACACCGGTCTACCCGAAGGGTAGGCATACACTCGTTAGGTTACCCGTCTGACCGAAGGTAGTATAATTTATATCTAAAATGTTTATATATTATGATGAATATTACATCATATTAAATAATAATCGATCAGATAAACATATTATAGTAGGTATATTATAGGCTATAATATTTATTATGCACATTACCCGGACATTTTGTATGATGTCTGAAATATTAGGGGAATATAAATAATAATCAATTAAACATTTCCTACAATGACTGAGAATTGTAAAATATTGTTGAATAATTCAGCGTGAATCAGTAATATCAACACAATACGTATTATACGGGCTATTAGAAAATACAGAAGTAAGCTAGTTTTTTTCCCCGTGATTTCGGCCTTTAAAATCATATACCGACCAACATATTTGTCTCCATTTTCCCCTATCTAATGATACTTTCTACCGGGTACCGATCCCTTATTAGTTCTATTTTTTCGCATCTCCTGTCAACCTGTCTTTCCATATAATTCTCAGCCTTCCTATGGTTAGTTTCCCGTGTTGTACGCACTACCAATAGTACCATTTTCAGCAACGACCCTTATATACGCCTTACATTTTCTGCCCAGTTGAGTATTAGTGATATCTTCCACGACCTCCAGACTTTGATACAAATCTCTCAATTCTCTATTTTTCCAGACTCTCCATTTCTATGTGTTTACTATTTACGTTTTTTTACATTATCCATATTATCATACCTTCCCGAATGCTTTTCAACAACATACTGTGAATTTTTGTTCATTTCCCGTAACTACCATGTCTTCGACCCATATAAATAATTCAACTGGTTTTATTAGCTTTTGTTATATACGAATCATTAAAATATTTTTTATTTATTTGGATCATAATAATAATCCGAAGTCACAATTTACTACTGGCTGTAAATTGTACCTTATTATTGTACGCTACCTATTTGTTTCGTTTTGTTGCGTTAAATGGTATCTATTTACTTGAACTATAAATATACTCTTATGGTCTTCTACCTCCAAATGTTAATTTTAGTAATCATTTTTTGACTAGCATGTACAAAGCTTATATATCTATAATCCTATATATTTTACTGTTTATATTAGTTTTTATTTTTATGTTGGTTTTTATTTTCACCAATAAGATTATATTATCATCAGCGTATTCTAAAAGCTCGATATTAAGTTTATCTTAGTCGACCACCTTTCTGTTCCAATACCACCTTACCGTAAAACGGAGTGAATAGGTTCGTTGTATAAAATATAGACAATAGCTTCGAATGAAACAAATTTTATAAAATTATCATTGTGTATATACAATATAGTAATCCACGTAAAAGTATCAAGTTCCACAAATAATATTTTTAAATTACAATAAAATAACCAAAACAAAATTGTTATTCTTTATTTAAATATCTGATTTCGTCCAAATTTAACTTAACATTTCTATAAAAAAAAAGAGCTTATATGGTTTTGGATTTTTTAGTTTTAGCATAAGCTACATATAATAATGCTACATAATGTTTAAAAAAAAATTCAACTTATTTTTATATATTTTTAAGTACAAAATATTTTCAGATTTTTTTTAATTTTGCCGAATTGAGTTAAAATATGAACTTAAAATAATTATGAAAAAGAATCATAATCATCTTAAATATTATTTAAATATATTTATTAACCAACTTAGTAAGAACCTTTTAAAACATTTAAGATTTTTATCAGAGCAAGACGTTTTTATTAAACACAATTAATAAAAATAAATCAAAAATCATAGATACATGTCTATAAATAGCTTAAAAAAAGTTAAAATATTTATTTTTTTAATATAGAATGTATATAATTATGCACTCAATTTGTTAATATAAACATTTCGTGAAAAATTCAAGTAACTACGGTTATTTATTTTTAAATTACAACAAAATAAGAAAATCGTTATTTTACAAGCAACAATCCAATTTCACAAAAATGTAAATTCCAGATTCAAATAAAAACATTTTTGGCATTACTCTTAACATTTTTTAAAGTTCAGTGATAAAACTTATGAGGAACCTTGTATTAAATGCTTGAATATTAGGTTTGGATTATGGATATCAATAATTTTAGGAGTTTTCAACCGCACAGTAATTTGTTAATATTCGCAATTTTGATTCTAATTTTATTCTCATAAAAAAAATAGTGGTGATTTTGTATCAATTTTTTTTCAATTCCAGTTATGACAACTCTTAAGGACCCTTGTGTAAATGTAAGCTTATAAGTTGTTCAAATATTTTAGAGTACCCAACACAGTGATGTATTTACGGGGAGGAGGGATCAAGGAGATCAATCCTCCTCATGGACTGTATATAATATATAAAAGTTAGAGTCTTAACTTAAGGACTTTAACTTTAATCCCCCCCCCCCCCCCACAAGACAAAAACCTAAATACGCCACTGAGTCCTAGCCTGTTATTTGTTTGTTATCAATGTAATAAGAAACTAAGAAACATACGTCAAAAAATATTTATGGGAAATTCGACCAAGATTAATGTAGGTAATAATTTCAAGATTCAACACGTGCAATGGTTATTGCGTGTTTATCCATCTTTATAACATCAGTTAAAATACTCCAGAACAGGTTATCGAATCCCTTTGAACAGCATGTTATTTCGGTGTTGTACAAAATATGTACATTGAAATATTAGTTTTGACTGAACATACTATCATAAGGCGCAATAATATATTGGATTGCTTATGGACCACCGAATAATAAATTGGTGCAACCCATTGTTCTATCCCTCACAAATATTAATAGCAAACGATGGCCCTTTGCCAATGCTGTGTCATGTGCATTTATTGTGCAATCTGTGAAGGGTGGGAAAATAAGTTCTCGTGTAACTTGATGTCCAACTGGGTTTTTGCTTGACTGTTTAAATGCTTTAAATCAATGAAGGTATTTTTCAAATAATATAAAGGTAGAGTAAAAAAATAATACTTCAAAGTAATAAGCGTGAAATGTGTTTTTATCTCCCTACCTACTATTTTTTTTGTATTCTATTATCAGCAAAGTTCTAAAGATTCATTTACTGATCCAATATCTCTTTTTATTAGTTTTTTTTTGAAAAACTATTTAGTTAATTAAAACTTAAACTCAAACTAAAATATGTCTATTGTAATACACATCAATACATTAAAGAGTATATATACAATTGTGAAAAATAAGTACTTTTTTAAATTTAAAATTATAATGATTAATATAAATAAGTGATGTACATTTATATATTTCAGTAATAATATTAATAATAATTAATTTGGACCTTATAAAACTTTGCAAATTTATGTTGTACAAATATTATTTTATAATAAATGGTTTATGTGCTGATAATAAAATTAGTATAGTTAATAGTTATATAATATTTTAAGTATGTAACAGTATGTTTAATTAAGGTAAAAAAAATCAATTCTTTTAGGTCCACGTTTTGATAGTAAAGTTTTGGTTATTCAACTAAATACTGTTTGTTAAAGTTAATGCATAAGTTAATATTTCTATATTAGTAATTTTACATTGTAACAGTATAGCATTAAAGTGTACACTTCAAAATACTTTTTATAATTTATTTCTGTTAAATAGAGTATAGTTAAATCAAAACAATTAAAACTACCTTTTTATAGGCAAAGAGTAAAAAAATTAGCTTTGATGTCTGTATTTTTTTCTATCATCTGTGATTTTATTGTTGATGTTTTCCTTACTTTTTCATAATTTTTTCAGCTTATATGATAAGTAGTTAAACTAGTTTTTAAATTTGATTACATTTTATGATACATGTGCTGTTCAAAACAGCTCAATACCACAATAATGGGTTATTTTTATGAAATATAAACTATGTCTTATTTAAATTCTTAAAAGCATTTGAAAATATTTTCAGATAACCATTTTTAACTATACAAGGACGGGAATAAGAGTTTTATTTTGTATAAAAGTTGTGTTTAATGCAAGATAAAATAAATCAAGTTATTCGGTAATTTTATTTCATAATATTTTATTTTATTTTTTCATTTTTAAGTATATTTTTAAAGTAAATAAAATATGTGTATTGTACATATTATATATATATAAATATAATGGCATAATAACTAAGTAGAAATTAATACGTAAATGTTTTTATTAGGTTTTAAATAATAAAAAATATCGCTATAAGGTAATATAAAGGTTTTAGTTAAAAATCGTGATAATATTATAATTTCAGATTCTAAGTAGAACATTGAATGAAATTGTTTAACGAAAATTGTTTAGATTTTTAGCGAAGTGATTATCGATATTTTCGAAAACATTGAAAAAATTAGTTAAATTTATAATTTTATCTTATTAATTAGAAGATACTAATTTGTTACCAATTATCAATAGGTAGGTAGGCATTTAGTTTTCTTCAGAATAAGTATGTGTGATCGTTTTAAATGTATAAACAATGATTTATCATTATTGTCATAAATCTATGTAGCATGGAAGCTCAATTGAATAAATAATTTTAGAACTATAAATAAAAAATGAGTTTGTTCTTAGGAAAAAACCCATTAAGTTAAAATGTTTCAAATTTGTCGGATATAATAATAAAAAAAAATATGTTGGTTGGCATATCCTCTTTGTCTTAGCATCTGAAGTCGATTAATACAAAAAACTATAGCGCTTTATGAAAACCTAAAAAATATTTCAAGTTGAGTGATGGTAAACTGCTAAAATGTATAAAGCGCAACAAATATGAATAATCAATTGGAATTTAAAGACCATAGTAATTTTAACTTTTGTTAATTTGAAAAAGTATGTTAAATTATGTATGGCTACAACATGATGAACAATGAATTTAAAAACATTTTACGGTTAACTTGATAGTTTTCACAAAGGGTTTCTCAAGAAGAAAACATTATTTTAAATCCATAAATTCAGTTTTTCATTCCACCCATAATCCAAACATAAATTATACTAAAAATGTATTTACAAGTCTACTATGATTACTCAAATTAGTACTATAGACAATATGGTTAATTTACATATACCTATGGTTGTTCCTAAATTAAAAAATAAAATATTATCAAAATAGAGGAATATTAAATTAAATTTAACCATATTCTCCGTCAGTATATTAATCTTGGATGATTCTATTGTTATAAACAAAGTAAAATCCACGAAAATCAGATATTCGTTTATTGTAGCTGTCACAATTTTTTCTAAAACTATAGTTTAGTTAAAAAATAATGAATACACGTGTTATAAAATATAATAAGTGCGTTGACCTTTTATAGCACTAGTGCTTTAACCCAGAAACAGACTAAATGGAGAAAAAATAAAGATAAATATAGATAGTATATTTTTGAATAATTAACAGTTTTTTCTATACTCTCAGAAGAATCTAAAATAAAACATCAGTCCCCCACTAAAAAAAAAGTATTCAAGAACTCATAACATGTAAAATGGCAAAATATTAACTCAAAATATAATACCATAAATACATATAATACATGTATGGTTTTAGGTGTAAGAATATTAGATTCTGGTAATGCTGCACACATAATGCTTTTAATTTAGTTCTGTTACATAGGTAGACTGCAACGTTCGTAAGATACGGCTCTTCGTTTATGCTTATTTGGAAATATTCTCTAATATAACTACATATTATTATAATATTACCTATTAAAATATTTTTCTGCCAAGCAAAGAAAAAAATAAATGTTTATTCGTTACCGAAGATGTTTGGATCCTTCCGGAATGTGATTGTCTCAGAAAATGAACACAAGAAAATACAACATCCGGTGGGAAGGAGGAGTGGTTGGATGCGTATCAGTGCAGCGTATTACTGCATTATTCGAGCGTTGTTTTCAGAAGTTGATTTCATCTACAGATTCATTGAACGGGTGCCATATTTTATTTCTCGCGCTACTGTCTTATATAGTCGTATGCGTTTCACAATTCGTCATCCACGTGTTCCATTCTGATAACATCGGCCAACCTGAAATGTCGTTGGAAACGCCCGACTACCACGGCCTGTTGGTTTATTCTTGAAAAACTCGGACCACCGACGGCGATTGCAGCATTATCGTCACAATCGTGGTTGTGGCAATCAATTTTGAATAAATTAAATACCATTCTGACATTAGTAGAAACAAGAAACCGTAATAATAATTGCGTTGCTCTTTTATTTTCATTGTGATCTCGCATGCTTGTATTGAATGTAATCTTGGCGAATACGATAAAAGTATAAAAGTAAGCCTTACTTCCCTAGTCGTATAAACCAAAAGTCCACAAAGGGTTCAAAAAACAAATAAAAAAGACTAAAGTAAAAAGAGTTTTCTTACTGGAAGTATTACTTACGGTTCAGTGTCACTTAAATTGATGGTGTGTATATAAAATATATATAGGTATACATAATAATATACGAATGAATACAGTCGAAAAAGATATTTTATTTTCAAATTCTTTTTTATTTAAGCATTCCCGTATGGGGTGATGTATAGGTGAGTATTCAATAACATCAACTTCAAAATTCAAACCCAATTGAATATACAATGTTTAAACTTTTTTTTACTATGTATTAATTCCATATTTTTGATATTTTATTTTTTTACTTAAGCTCGATTTTTTTTTAATATAAAATCTAAAATGAACAAATTTAAAGTGATTTATTTGATTTACTTGATTTTAATTATTTTAAATGGATTTTTATACGCGTAGAACAGTCAGATTTTAATAATTTTTTTAGATTTTAAGCAAGAGATGAATGTATTGATTTTAGAATGAGAGATGTGTGTTTATTATTTTATTTGTGTGTCTGGAGACACTTTTTCTAGTAGAAAAAGTGCACTAATCATCAACTTTGAGAAAGGTTTCTAGTATAAAATCGAATATAGTACTTTATACTTTGTGAGTTAAAAGTAGACATTTTTAAGTATTATTTTAAATAATCAGGAAAAAAATGTAATCATAAATTATCAACATTTTAATAGTATTATTAAAATAATTAAATTGTTTGTTTATCATGAATACCATAAAGGTACCATTTTCACTCAGAATCATTGTTCTAATACGATGATAAGACATCCATTTATCAGTCACCGGATAATTGCTAACATGTATGGATGACTGAAATTGATTGCATAATAATTAAGGATTTACTATTTGTTTATTATTTGAGTAATTAAAAAAATACATTCGAAGAATAAAGAAAATGTAAGTACCTAAGCACATTATCTTAATATAATTAATATAACCATTATTATCTATTATTAATTATTTCCAAAAGTATTTACGATATAAAAGGTTTACTAAATTATCTAGCATTACCTATTATTCTTACCACCAATATTGATTATATCATCCAACGTATACAAATTATAAAAAAAATATGAGTAATATTTTATAAAACAATAATTTTTATTAATATTTTCATACTTTTGGTATGATATAATGTTGTTCTCGTTTATTCTTAAGTTTATTATGTTCTTGTACGTATATTATTATATTCACTTTAATTCTTTATTAAAGTTTTTTTTTCGACAATCAACAGCTAATAATACTGCCATTTTTAAATAATAAATATCACTTAAAACATTTTCCGTAGATACTAGATGCATTAATTTTCATTTACGGGAATATATTATTATACTTGTAGCTGTATAATGTAATGTTGTAATATTGGTTCACCTTCACATAATCATCCTTAATGAACATTTAATTGGATGTTATTAATTTAAAATGGTAATACATATTTAACTCATAGTGGCTTACGAAATCCCTAAGCTGTAATATACAAATTGTAACTTGATTATGTTCAGAATAATGTAAGAATTTAAAACAAATTACAGTGGATGTTTTTTATTTAGGTATTTGATGTCCTGATTATAGGACAATACATTGTAATGATGAGAGGAAATGGACGCTGAGTATTAATATGTTAAAATGTCAATAATTTATATCATTTAAAAATTATTTATAATAATATTATGTATGTTTTGATTTGTCACTTAACTTTAATATTTTCCTGAATTGTAATTACATTATATCAGACTTATTACGAGTTACGACCAATAAGACGCGTTGAGCAGAATTTAGTTTGTTTTCTGACTTTGGTTGCTTCGGTATATTTTGGTCAAATCAGTGCTCTGTGCGAGTCACGTCTTTGATTGTGTACCATTTAATGATTACGAAAAATAATATTTCTGTAACGATTCAACAATCCACGAGAGGTATCAACTTCCAATAAACATCAACTACAAAGTAATATAATTTTTTTATAAACCCCTCCCGAAATGAAATATTATATTCGCTATTGTATCAGACGTCTACCGCCAACCAGTATTTATGTTTTCTCTACAACCATCAGTTCGTGGAAACCTATACAAATTCGGATTTCGGATACCAATATCTGGATATGGTCGCAGTGACACGGTATTCGTCGGTGTTCGCACCTGACTTATTGTCAGTTTGTAGTTTCTCGTCATTTTATTCACCAAATTATAAAGTCACATATTATTATGTTACTTATTACCTACTTTGGATACGACATATACATAATATTGCATACCATGTATAAATTGTATAATTAATTTAATGAATTAGTATTGATTCCCACGTTTAACCTGTGTCATAATATATAATTAGTTATAAGCAGTTAAACTTATTATTTAATTTAATATTCATTCATATTTTGTCGCATCCGTCCATCCATTACTGTAACCACCGTGCAGAACGGACCTTGTCAACATGATATCGTGCAAACAATATACAATTTTGTATTTACTTTACAACTTTGATAACTTAGTTTTTCAGAGTTTCAATAATAATAATATTATGTTCAATGTATGGTAGTAATAGTATACATGTTTTTTAAATCAATAGTTTTCTAATTTAATAAGTAGGTACCTACAAAAAAATATTAAAACTTCCCTGAAACCGAGATACAAATGCTTATAATTTTTAATTACAAATACAATCTTATTAAAAAGTTATTTTTATTTGAATTTTACAAATAGCTCAGTTTACACTATTTAATTAAATTTTATAAAAACGTCATGTTTGTGAATCACTGTATAGTATAATATTATGAGCGCTTTAAAAAAAAGTTATTATTTACCTATAAAAATATCCACTGTATAATGTAGATGACAATATATTTTATTATGAAAATATACACTTTATAAATTAATAACATACTTATATAATTAAATTATATGGATAAATTACAAATAGTTTATTAGTTCAAAGATTATTCTTCGTAATAAATTCATCAAAATTAATATACGAAAAAAGTGTTTTCAATAAATAACAAATTCCTTATATTAGCCGTAGACATTTGAAATGATAAAGTTTTTTTCCTTTAAATAATAATTTTATATTTCCTGATTATTTTAAAGCGCTATTGGTTCAAATATTTTATATTATTTTGATATTTAGCTTTTTGCATAAGCATTTAAATTCTTGGAGGTATTTGGGCCTTATGCACTGCTAGTTGCAGGCAAATAACCCACCTATCCATCTATTGAGTCAGCGCCGACGGTTTTCTAATATATACATTAAGTAAAAAGAGCTTTTTCTTATATTATTATACGGACGAATCGTTATTTTTGAACCGTTTGTAAAAAAATACCCACCGTAATACCATGGATATTAGCATTTCATTATGCGTTTCGATTGAAAGTAGAACAATTAACATATTATATACGTTCTTAGGGTATTTCTCCATTCTTTTTTCATTATATATACCAAGCAAGTATACATAATATATATATACATATATATAATACACAGTGAGTGGCGAATATTTTATGAAAATGTAAACTTTTCTTCGCCGACCGACCGCATTATAATGGTCCGGTGAAAAACACTGCGCCTCGCTACTCCCAACCACTACACTCCCGCCGACCACCATTTCTTCAGAATCTTATTTTACTGGAAGGTTCAAGGGTCCGAAATGCTCCCCCCAACCAAGGGACGACGATGGCGGACGAGGGAGGGGTTGGAGCTGAAATACACAGCAAGCACTTGACGAACGCTCGTGTGCAACGAACCGTTGGGATAACGCAGCCGAAAAGAAGTCGGCACAGACTGCAAGGCCTCGGCGCACATGATACTATTTGTATAAAAATCAAACGGCTTAATTGCAAATCCTTTGAGCTGGCTACGCGATGAGCACTGCAGTATGTATGGAAAATGGAAATCCGCAGACGGGCGGAAAGGGATGCACATACATACACAGGAACCGAGAGAATTTAATTTGCATCCAAATAGAGCACAATATTATAATATTGTACGATAACCGTACCTATGTTATATAATATATTATATTGCTACTGAAAATGTAACTCGGTCAATAGCGTCTCAAACACATATTATTGTACTACTAGAATTGTTATTATTATGTTGTTATACTGTTGAAATTGAAGCTTCTGCAATATGCACATTTTGTAAACCACCACAATTGCTTGTGCCTCGCGTATACTCATCGTTCCGTATTAATATGTGGTTCATATTTTGTGTACACAGAAACAATAATGTCAACACTTTCATAATTTATTTCATATAGTATATCATTTTTTTTATGATCTAGTACAAATGGAGTAAATAGACGTAGCAAAGTACGTAGTAAATATAGAAGTTGTCGTTTGGACGTTGGAAAAATTGAACGTAATAAAAAATATATATGTAGTAATATAACTAATACCTATATATACATGATGATTTACCAAGCATGCTCATCCCGATTTTTTCTTTTAATACATTTAATTGGTAATGCATTTATTCAAATTCTGATTTTTGAAATTTTTAAATATAGTAGACCATATTTTTAAATTCTTGAATTTTTTTGTAGGTACCTACTACTTAATAGGAATGTTCTGTCAAATGAGAGTCCCTATTTTTTACTGTAAATTATTTACTGGATATTTTTTCTAAACATTTTGATGTATGTAATTAAAAATTTGAATGAGTTTGACCTTTTATTTTTAGAATATAAATTTGAATAACTCAAAAACTACTAGTACGAATTTTCGTTCTCATTCGTCAACAATTTCAGAAAAATTATCCACTGTCTAAATTACAATTAAATTGGTGTGTTCTTATTTGAAAAACAGAAATTTGTATCTTCCTAGACACTCCTTATAGTACCAAAAAATCTAAAAAATTTGATAATATGGTCTTAAAGTACCCATATTAAAAAATCAGATTTTGAATAATTGAATTATTGAAGAAAAAAGGGGTGAACATGCTTGGTGAATTACTCTGTATATAATAACACAAATATAATATTGGTATCCAATAAAATAAAAATTTAAATACAATATAATAGGGTGTTACCACTGGGTATCTTCCCTAATCTCACTATTCATATCATTCTTACTTGTCACATATCAAACCTACTTATTATACTAAGAACATGTATAGATTGTAGATTTCTTCAAATAATAATAAAAAAAAAAAAAAAAAATACAATATCAAAAAACTAAAAAGTGATATCTATATTTATTAAAATACGCAAAAAGATAATTAGTGTTAAAATATTGTAATAGTTATTTAAAAATATTATTATGTACAGAATATAAATTATTTGATATGATTTGAGAGATTCCACGTACAAATTATGTCTTCGGTTGGTTCTTGTATCATAATAATTAAGAACAATTCTTAGAAATCGTTTATCCACATCAATAAATTTCTTAAATGTTTTTTCTTGTTTTTTTCGGTAACAGCGCATAAATTAACGGATGGATACCATTTCATGCTACCTACCGTGAGAATAATGTAAGCTTAAGCTGGTGATACTTTAAATATATACACGTATTTTAGTACAAGATATTCGAAAAATGTAATATTTCTAAACTTTAAGTTCTTCCAAAACTTAAAATTCTGTTTTTACTAGGTCCGCTATCGTGTTACAAAAATTCTCCAATATGCCTTCGGACGGTGAGCTCACTTTATATTTATCAGTTATTTACTAAAAATACTGATGATACGCCTTCATAAATTCTCATTAGTGTTAAAATTTAATTATATAATAATTTTTTAAAATTCAGAAATTTTTCATAAATAAGTTTAAACATAGGTAGGTAATAACTAATAAATGTCTCTATATATTTTGGTTTTGTATAAAAAAAAATGATTTGTGTAATTTAGTTAATGAAATTACATTATATTTATTAAACATTAAAATAATGAATCTAATAAAAATGTCATTGATATATTTTTATATAATAATTGTTAGTAAAAAAAGTGTTCAAATAATAGCTATATTTTAAACAAAAATTTGTGTCAAACATTTGCTTACAAAAAATAAATTGATTTTTAATGATGCATTTCGTTATAAATTTCAGTATAACTTATTTAATCATCTAATTAGAAACGAATACCTTGTAATACAATATATAATAGTTAAATAGTATATATATATATTCTCATTGAAGTTTTGATCTGTATTTTCACTGAAATGAGATTTGTAATTTCTTAAAAAGAATTTGGCTGGATAGATTTAAAAAAATATAAAAGTTGCATAAATACAAATGAATATAGGTACTGCGAAAAGGCCGTAATGAAAAAGTTCTCTGATTATTTTCTTAAGTTTCATAAAGTGATCTATATTTCGGTTAGCTTAAGGAAAAGGATTTATTCCTGATTACGATTTTAACTGCGTGTCGGTTCTTTGATTTTCATTTGTCATTATTTATCTTAATGGAGTATCTATTTCAGAGAAACTTCATTATGCAAAGTGTCGTAAAAGAATATATTGTAGGTGGATATACTTACTAGTTTCAAACGACAAACAGCTAAATTAAATGCGAATACAACTCGGTTTTCATTTTGCAGACATTATAATATTATAATGATAAATGTTTTAATAATATTTTAGTTTAGTTTTATATTATTAAAACATTATTAATTATGTACTTACCTATGCATCTCGTTTTTAATATTTTAGATTCTGAGCAGAGCGATGAATGTATTGATATTGCAATGATGTGTGACTATTTTTCGTATTCTAGGAATCTTTCATAATTTTTTGCAGCAGTTAAGATAGGTACTTAGATTTTCAACTTCAATATATTTGCTATTAGGAAAGGGAATCTAGTCGGTAACTACAATTGTTTTTATAACTTTTGATCAAATTATATATTTAAACGAAGAAGAACGATTTTAGTTATTTAAAAATATTATTAAAACTTTTACGTATAAATATAATAATAATAAAAAAAATAATATTAAATATAATATACCGCCTATATTATTGTAAATATTTTATACACACAACCACATTTTCAAAATATTTAGATTAGTTTTATGCTATTGTCTATTTGTACCACGTACCTATTTCCACCGTTCTACTGTAATTCGTTATTAACTCAAAAGTGAATTACGATAATTGTTATACATCAATGTGCAAAATCGATGATTCTAGGCCATAGTTGAAAACTTTAAGAAACGGATATAAATTGTATTATACTTATTATACATTTATTTAATTCAAGAACATGATGAAAATATGATGTCACAATTGAATGAGTTCGTACAACAGAACTACAATGAATACAACAACATCTAGATTAGGTACAAAACTTGTAAAATAATTACAGGTTATATTATGTGTCCATGGAACAAACACTACAATAATATTTTATATAAATATTTTATAATAATAAAATAAATGCAAAGTTTTTGGCGATAATTAAGTAAATCTACCCTATTACTAGGTAATAGTAATATAAATTACTTTAATAGCAATATATAATTAATATATCATAAAATATAGCCTAACCTAACCTACTTAGTAATATAGACTGACATACATCGTATTCGTTAAGAATCGTTTTTCGTATTGATCATTGAATTCAAATTTAGCACATGTATTTTAGTAACTTACTCAATGACGAAGTACACTCCATACAAACTGTACAGCAGAGTAATAACCAAATTTCCCTATTTTTTTCGTGCTTATATTGATAATTTATTTTATATGAGGTAAATACTAATAATAATATGACCAAGGTTAACATCAAAAATATTAAACATACCTACTAATTTTAATTAGTATTTAGTTTTATAAAAATAATATTAAATATAAGATTTTGATGATTAATAAATAATAATTTAATAAATGTATTTTAAAATGTCTTAAATAGTAAAACATAATACGCATGATAATATTGTACAGTAGATACATTAAATAATATTTTGTATATGTATTGTAATTGTATAATATATAATGTGCAAATTAAAATATTTTATGCGTATCATTTTTAAAACTTCGATTCAACTTTGTACAATTTTAATTATTATACTTATGACATTAAATGGATAACATTTGGTTGATTTGAATTTTGATGCTTATGTCAATAATATGTCATTGAAGTTATGAAGTAAAAAATTAAATTTTAAACTAATTAAAGTTTATACCAGGATATATTATATTTAAATACCAAAGATTTAATATATATGAACTATGCAGGCTGTTTTAAGTTATTTCATACAGACATTGTGAATTATCTTTATGTCAGTGAGTGGAATTGAAAACCTATTAATTGGCGATCGGAAAACGTATTTAGGTAGGTCGTAGGTATCTATTATGTCCTCGATATAATCACGATTTGCTTTGAATTACGAAGTATTATTAATTAATATAAGCTTTCACCAAATAGATACATAATATGAAATCTGGTATGTATAATATAATATAACAAACAATGGTGATCTAAAAATATAAAACAAATTTAAAATATATTAGTTATAAATGTGTAATATGTATATACATATATATTATATATATACATGTTGTGAAGGGAAATAATGAAAATAGCATACTATTCTATGTAACAATAATATATATATATAAAATAATAATAATAAATAATATAACATAATTGTGTACCTAAGCTAGAAACCAGAATTCTAAGCTTATTTTGTCAAGGGTAAGAAATAAAATTACCATAGAATAAATCTCGAAATCTTTGATTTTAAATCAATAGAAGCCATTTGAGGCAGATGAGTGGTCAAGTGACAAAATGTGCAAAATATTGGTTGAGCGGTCAAATATATAAGGGGACTATCCCGGTAACGATGGCAACTCCGCCAAGCAATTTCACGGACTTGACTTTAGGCTTTAAAAATGCCCTTTGCGTTTACAGCGAAGCTTTTTCATATGGTCTTCGGATTTAGTAGGACTGAAAACAATGAAGTTTGTCCAGACTGATATCACAGCGGATTTAAGTGAACTGTAGCATAAGAAAAAAATCAAATAACAACAGTTTGTTATCAAAAACGTTTTACCGCTAATATTTTGCAAGCTTTTACAATAAATAAATAATTTTGTTTGAATGCAAATAAATGTCTAATGGAAAATTATATTAAGTAATAAATGATAAAATTAAATAGATAATTTAGTGTAACTTACTAAACATTTTTAAAAACATTTTATATTTGATTTGAAAATATATTTTGATTACGTAAAAAATAATAAGAAGAAGAAAAAAAATGATTATGGAAGTATATAAATTATATAAGATCATAATCTCTCCAACATTATACGCATTAGTAACTTTAATTTTATTCAGATTAAAATATTTTGCTTAAAAATACTTAGTAGCAATAATATTCTTGTTTTTAAACTAAATAGTCAAATACCTACATAGTTCATAACCATAACTTAGAAAGATAATTACATTTACGTACACGTTTATAATTAGATGATTTAACATGATAAAAGTAACTAGAACGTTACATACTAAATTTTGAGTGCAGACTTGTGGTTATTCAGCTTCGAGTGGTGAACGTTAATACAGCATGATTAAAAAATGTTAAGTTATAAAAAAAAAAGTTAGTTGAGGTAAGTTTGTATAATATTAGGTACATCATACATTCATACTTAATGAAGTACCTACTTAAAATATTAAAATAAAAGATTTTTGATTACTTAATACATATTATTAGATATTATATATAATATTGAAAAAAAATTAAGTAGACATGCCCTTTACAAAGATGAAAACTTATTGATATTTTTCTAGGAATACATTTCATTAAAACATCACAGACTTAAATAGTATGTTAGAAAGTAAATTCTTTAAGCACGTAGGGATCTCAAAAGTTATAATATATACCCTACAAACTATAATGTATACACGTTGACAGATCAATATGAAAAAGAAAATTCTAACGTGTATAAAGTCCAAGAGAACTCCACAATATACATATTTCGTAAACGTATTATAGAAGAGCGCTATTCAAAGGTTATCACAGTAAACTAAATAGTGAGTATTGTGAGTAGGTACGCAAAACTCAGGCTGAAACACTGTTTACTTCGGAACGAGTTGTACATAATATAATATACAAGAAAAGGCAAAATATTTCATTGTGAGTTTCTTATCTACCCGTCGCCGCATCATGTGTAGCCAATGTTTACAGCTTCTTTGTGAATATAAAAAAGGTAATCCCAATGACGACAAGCTTCGGGTCCCTGACAATGGCAGCCAATCAGTATGTTCAGTCTAGGCGCACATTGTCAAAGTTAAGACGACATCACAAAAGAAGACGGTAGCCTGACAATTTAAAACATTATAATCAAACACCGGAAATCCTGCAGAACAATCTTCGATTGTCTAGCCAATTTGAATCAGTATTGTTCGCTTACAGGTAAAATATAGCATATAAATGCATAAAGCTCTGTACCTAGCCATGTTTGTTTATTGCAAGACAATCGTCTCATATTTTATTTATCTCGTATTTATTTATTGTTATATGTATTTGTTTTTTTTTTATTTTCGTTCACAAAAACTTTATAAATCCACGATAAGAATTTAAAATATATAATGAGGTATACATATATGTATATAAATAAATGAAAAACAATGTTATATAAGACTGTATATGCTGTTTTTAGTATTATTCATTTAAGATCGTTTTCATTACCTAGGTAGGGTACATGTCTAATGATTATTATTATGTTCTATTTCACTTTAATCATGTAAATGCAACGATACGCTTACCGCTACCATAGTTTCAATATACCATATTAATGGATAACTAATATGCAAATACAATTCAATATTTAACAGCAAAATTTTATTTCCTCAATATATTGTTATTAATAACACAATTCTGATTACACAATATGTATTTATTGTATTACTCAAATGGATCTGATTATACAATACAAATACAATGCATAGCATGTAGTTATGTAATGTTGTTATTATGTAATATCATAGATTTTATTTTTATACTATTTTAAAATCAATGGAATAACATTGAATTTAGGTTAGGTACCTAAAGTGTACTTTAATAGATATTTAGATAAAGTTATTAATTTCTATAAATAAATAATCAAGCTGTTTATTGAATTTTATATTAATTTATAAAACTTCGATAGATATTTTACTGCTGTAATTTGTGTCACAGAAAATATTCCAAATCTCCAGTGATAGAATAAAATTGTTTTATGTAAGTACATTGTTCATGGTGAAAAAAATATTTCTGCAGAAAATTGATTAGATTTAAAAAATAAGTTGTTAAACTAACAGCAATAAGAATATCATCAGCGCTTGGCAAAAAAGAAAAAATATAATAAAAATGAGATCTCAATTTTTTTTACTGTTCTTAAAAGTTTTTACTTATATTAAATATTTTATTCAAACGGATGATTTTTTTTTTTTTAAATACATAATAATATTATATTTTACAACGCCAGTTTTTTTCTTGCAATAGAAGTTGACATCTTCTTATAATTTTATTTTAAAAAGTTTTAAATTGTAGAGATCTAAACTAAATGTTTAATTCTGAACACATGACTATATACATATTATTTTGTCATTTAAATTGCGTTAGTTATTTTGTCCTCATTTTTAGTGCATGTGTTTTGGGAGCTCGGAAACCCATCATTAAGCTTAGAGCTTTTATCAAAAGGGTACGGACTAAGAGACCGAATTGTAAAATCCCTACAAATATAAAGCCACTATGGCTTATTTAAAACTTTTATTCGCAGAATGTCAAATTTAGTAAATAATATAGGTGAGTACAAAAGATTTAAAAATTATTTTTATACTTTTATTTCTCAAATAATAATATTGAAATCAAAATTAACTTAATAGGAAGTAAATTTTTGTAGATTATGATAATCGATAATATCACTGATATATTATAATTTTGATATTTATAATTTCCTGTTATCATTCAATATAAACATAATGAATTTCAAGGTATCTACAATTTAAATAGATCACTAACACCATATTCAAATGATACTAATAATAATAATAATAATAATAATAATAAATAAGTATTAACAAAACACTAGTGATTCATAATCATTTTAGTTTAGGTACTAAATTTATTGTACTATAAAAAGGTATTAATTATTAACAGTATTTGAACGATTTGCTTTGATATAGAATAGTATGATAATATTATTTTAAGTTTTAACACGAATATTATATGTATAATTTTTATATTTCATTAAAAACTGACTAATGCTTATATTATTAATACATATACAATTCTAAATATTATGATTCTTACTGAAACTCTGTATAGCCGTATAGCTGGTAACTTAAAATGTTCAATATTTTGTTTAAATTAGATTGAGCAATATCTATTTCCAAGTATCAGAGTGATACACATAATTAGAGTTCAAAAATATTGTATAAGTAGGCTAATCATGTACGACTTACGCTTAAGTAAAACCGATTGAATTTATTATGTTTGATCTGAACTGTAATACACTATAGTATCTACATACGCTACGGGGGATAAGTAGGTACGTGCATACGGTAAATATGCCATTGCACAGTGAAATTGATTGAAACTGAGGATTTTAGACTGGGTCTATTGGGGGTTACATAAGCAGTGTAAAATACGTAATCCCATGCCATAGAAGGTATTTTCATTCTTCACCGCGTTATTATAGACGAACAGTGAAAAAGTTTTAAAAAGAAGCTACTTTCCACAGGATATTTTTACTCTAGAAGCTGGCGAATAAGTAATGTTATTAGGCCAACAATTTCTAATCCGGTCCCCGGCGATGAAACTTCTGTAATTGGTAAACGGCACGAAACGGGCTATGTCACGGATTGGCGGGCAAGAAGGGTCAAAGGAGAAGGCAATCTCCAGTTTCCATTACAGTCGGACTCTTTTTCCACCGTCGTTTTTAATACAATCACAGTGTGCTTCTTGATTAAATACCAGATACACCACCGACCAGGAGTCTAAGCACTCGAATTTTAGCTATTTCCACTCTAAATACCAACGCATAAAAGCCATTTATTCCGAAATTTGAGCACAACTGTTGTAAACCAAACTCAATACGCTAATAAACCTCATTCTTATAGTTTTGGAGGTTTTAGATATTATTTGATTTGTTAATTAACTATTAATATTTTAAAATAATAAATAAGTGCATGTCAGCGCACTAAAGGTTTTCTCTCTCTAACCAACGCGTAACAAAGCAAAATTGCGTCGACCAGAACCAATATTGTGTGGTTAGCATATGAGAGTGAATCGACCTATTAAAAAACGAAGTCAAGAACAATATCTGTGTTTGATCGTTGAATTTTACGATACTTTAAGTTGTGTACAAGTTATGAGTGTATAAGATATTACACTTAAAAAATATTTATATATCACAAAACAATATTTAAATATCGTAAAAAATTCAATATACAAAATATACAAGTAATGTTCTTAACTATGAGTTTCTTTATAATATAGGTCAATTTATTATATTATTAAAACTAGCAACAAAGATGTTGTACTTGAGTCAGAGAGAATGAAATAGTGCGAGACATAGTTTCAATATATTACTTTATTAATATTTACTTAACAGAGATATTTTAGCAATATTTAGCAACCATTTAATTTTTAATTAAAAATGATATTAGTTTTGTGATCGTATGTAAGAATAACATATTTATTCGAAATGCATCAAATATAATATTATTAAAAATATATGAATACAATGTACTTGAAAATAATATAATACAATCTATAAACATTAATTTGGTGTAATTTACTACTTTAATCCTGTGTAATGAAGTCTCGTAGTATTTTTAAAATGACTAAAAAATGTTCTATTTCAATAACTGATATTGTTTATTACATGTTGGAACTTGGAAGCATGCGATATCCGAAGGCCATAGTTATACACTTTTAGATTGGTGTCTGCCAATTATCATGTCGTCAATTGGCTAAAAACTCATATACTCCACAGTTTTTTTTTCTGTTGTAACAATATTATGAATTTTTTTT
Organism: Acyrthosiphon pisum; assembly: GCF_005508785.2. Lineage (NCBI taxonomy): Eukaryota > Metazoa > Arthropoda > Insecta > Hemiptera > Aphididae > Acyrthosiphon > Acyrthosiphon pisum. The sequence continues at coordinate 34,128,673 of NC_042496.1, forward strand.
TTTTGACGATATCTGTATTGGTCCAGTGACAGCATTTTTCATTTTAATTTATGTATTGCTGATTTGAAAATGTGCATACTATCTAGTATTCTATAAAAATATTTCTAGGTATTTCCTAAAATTGTAATTGCGTATGTGTTATAAAACAAAAAATCAGTGAGATAAAAATTAAGAATTTTTCATAATATTTTGATCTTTTAAAATCACCACAGAAGTTTCTGTGTCTAATTTTGAAATAGTTTCTTGTATATTTCAAAAGCGCTCACATTGATATACTTATGTATAAACTATGGAACATCAAAATATGTTTCAAAATAACTAGAAACTAGGTAAGTAGTGAAGTATATAAAAGTATGTTATTATCACAATAATAATTATAATAATAATAACTGAAATCATGAATATTTCCTATCATAATTTAAATATTATCTTATCCAATTAAAAGTAAAAATCTACATAATAAATGATAGTATTCGACGATTAGTTGGGTTCTATCAATGGATAGGTTTCTCTCATCGTGTGTTTTTCTATATTATGTTATTTATTATTATTATGTTCGTTATCCTATTTACATATTGAATTTCAAATGCAGATTATAAGTTTTTCCAATAAAAAAAAAACATTTGACGGCAAGATTGCCGATAGGTATTTGCGCCACCGTGAAAAAAAACGGTGGTTAAATGTCCCATAACGCATCGGGTAATATTTGTGATGGAAATTTGCACTATTACTTACTGCGACGTATTATTATTATAATGAGCCGGTGTATCGAAAGTAGGTTTGGTTCCGCGTGAATGCGACTTTTCGATCGGCGGAGGGCAACCAGAGAAAATTAGACCTTTAACTCTTTGCAGGCGTCATCCAATCTTCCGGGTGGCCGATTCCATTTCACGCAGATTTTTATATTAAACGTGGCGCTGTATATGCGGTGTGGTGATACCGGATTTTTTGCACGCCTCTGCCCGTATATACGATAACGACGACGTTTAATTTTCCGGGCTCTAGTCGGCAAATAATGACTATCCACCGTGTATATAAGAGTATATGTATATAGTATACACACACCATAATATAGTTTCTCGTCGATTTTTTCTTCCTTTACTGCTTATTTTTATTTTATTTTATTTTATTTTTTTTTTTGAAAAATCGTCTTTGAAAATTCGCTTTTGCCACTCGAACGACCGGAAAACGTGCTAGCCCCGGTACCGGTAATGAACCTTGTAACCCGCTTAACGATTGCCGGCACGTACGACGCTATGTTATTTTTATTCCGCGCGAAAAGTTCGGCGGCGTGCACATCACTGCACGCGGCCTGAGACAATACGCGTGCACTTCCGCGGCGTCGGCGGGTGTGCACGAGAGTTCAACAACGGCCGTTAAAATTTCGAATTTAATGGCCCGGAATCCAATGAAACGCGTACCTCCATAATAAAGTAGCTGCGCCACCGCATCTAGACGATTTGGATGTGGTCAACCCGCCGACACCCCACCGTATTGATGATACGGGACCGGCTCGGGTACGCCAGACTGGGTTACATATAGGCACTGTTCAGTGGTTAGTGGTTATACTATGCAGATTTTCTATACAAGTGAAAAAAGTACCGAAAATAATATCAGGTACCACGGTTGATAAAGTACCCGGCATCGTCGTACATATTATTATAAATTAGAACGTAATAATATGCTGCGTTTAAAGTGTATGGTAATGAGCATCTACTAACGCCGTAATCGTTTCTACAATGCACATTTTATTATTATAATATCACTATATAATGGCGTAGAGGAATAATATACGAGTTGTGTGTCAGACTATTACCTATGTTATCGTCGTACAATATAATATTAGGATCGACGTTCGGTTCAACGATAAGTCAACACACATAATATTGTTCGTACAATTACGCGAACAAAAATATATCCTAACGCCCCGGTGGCGGTATACATTAGATGCGTGAAAATGTTGTGAACAGAATACCAGTGATACCATACTTACTTGTTATATCATAGTCTGTTTTAAACTTAAGAAATTCGATTTCTACGAAAGCTCCCTCGTAAATCTAGTTACTCCGTACTATATAATATATCAGCAGAGACGACAGTTTAATGTCTGTATCTTTATGTGTCGGGAAATTTACTAACAATCAAGATGCGCAAATTAATAAGTAGTTTATATTGTAAATTTAATATGTATTCAACCATTTAATGTTAAGCAATCATTAAGCTTCCTTTACTACCGTATCATATAATAAATACTTCGGCATAATGATAATGTGCGTGTCGAGAAAGGTCTAAAAGTTTTATGTGTAACTCTCTTATTACTACATTGCAGCGGCAGACTCGTCTTCGTAGATTTTTCGTTTTTTTTTTTTTTATTTAAATTCTATGATCAGGTAAACATATGAATTATTAAGTGCCACCAGGGGCTGCCAGAACCTTTTTTAGCGACCGCAAATCATAATTAAAACCACGGTATGGCAGCCGCCGAGGTTACATCCTGGGCGGAAATTCGAAACCCGTGTAAGTTAACCGCATTCTAGCAGCAAGCTTCCGAATTGTGCTGACCCCCGCGGAAATGCATAGCGAAAGATTCATTCAAAGTGCTTTGGCTATCCCGTTGTGTATGGGGTGCTACGTTTCAGAACCCTGCAAGTTCCACCCGACAGGTCTCTCATATATGTATATTGTATACACTGGGCGGCGATAACATCAACTGAAATGGATTATACGGTCGACATATAGGGGTAGCTCAGGATTAATAACATTAACCTAAATAGTGGAACGATTTTCATACTTGCAATTATAAATGTATATTTTGATGATCTTAGTTCCATAGACATTTGCATACCGACTAGTGTTATGATTGAATTACTAACGCATTGTGTAACATCGCCTTGCATTAATCAGTCTCCTGCTTATAGACATCACGCAAATAATCTAAATGAAAACATTTATCAAACGCAATAACTTATAAATTCGCAAAGAATGTCAACAAAGAAATTGTTTAAACAGTAGTATAATGAATGTGTTACATTTTTATTCAATGATAAATCATTGTATACGAAATATGATTTTAAACGTAGACGGTGCATAAAATTTCTTATAAAAATATGTAAATGATTTTTATAATATACTAAGTATACCTACTATTATCTTAAACTATTATTTGAAGTTTAATTTTAGATTCTGAGTGGAACGATGGATGTATTGATTTTACAATGATGTGTGATTTTTTTTTTTTTTTTAATTTTTTAATTTTTGTGTCTGTCATCACCTTTTAGGACAGTAAAAGTGCTTCGATTTTCTTCAACAGTATCTTTTCTGATAGGAAATTGAATCTAGTTGGTACTTTAGGGGGTTAAAAGTAAAATTTTTTCAGTAGTTTTCAAAAGTGCCGTGAAAAACAAAAGAAAAATTAAGGAAAAACGGGAATTTTTACGCAAAATCTGTTTTCGAGAAAATTGATTTTGGTTTTTCGTGTAACTTTAAATTAAATACCCGTAGATACATGAAATTTTCACTGGTTGTTTATATTTCCATTTTCTATACATTATACAATTTTCAAAATATTTTGATTTGTTTTGAACTGTTTAGGAACGTTTTCATTTTCCAATATTATTCGTTTTTTTTTTTCTATGAATGTCAATAAAGCTTTATTTGTTAAGTAAAAATACTTTAAAATTTAATACAAGGCTACTACTATATAGTTACAATAATATTTAAAAAATATTAAAAATCCTTAGTCACAGTTTTTTTTTTATTAGCATTTAAAATTCAAAAATTAACAAAATATGGAAAAATCACGAAAATTAGCAAATTATTTTTAGTTAAGAATTCGTAAAAATTTTTTTTTTAAATCTAAGGTTTGAAAATGTAATACAAGTTTCTTCATAATATTGTCTATCTTTATCAAAAAAAAAATGTCTACAAAAAAGTCAAATTAAATTTTTATGAGCGTTTGAAATTCATATTTTTACAACATTTGATATTCACTCGATTTCTCATGTGACGATTTTCTTATTTAATTGTAATTTATTAAAAAAACGAATGACTGTAGATATTTGAAAAATTCACTGAATGTTAATATTTTCATTTTTTATGCACCATACAATTTTGAAAATATTATGACCTTTTTGAGCTGTTTACGGACATTGTCAGTTTTCAATTTGTTTAGTTTTTTTCTATAAATATCAAACAAAATTTTGTTTATCACATTAACGGATAATGTGACATTAAACGGAAAAAAGTCTAAAACTATTAAAAACCGCCTATTTAAGTAATAGAGAAGTGTTTCAAGCTTCAAGAATTAATACATTTTGAATTATAAATAAATTACAAAAATGTTTTGTAGAATAAATCGTTATAATAATATGTTTGAATATCCAATGTATAAAACATTTTGATTTCAATCGCTCAAAATAAATTAACGTGACATCACGCTTCACTTAATTTTTAATTCCTGTAATAACAACTTCTAAGGAACTTTGTATTGCATTTAAGCTCATTGGCTTACAAAAAAAAAACACATTATCAACATAAATCGATAAAAACATCACATATAAATTTATAAAAATTACATAAAAAGAACCAAAATATTAAAAAAATTATATGATGAATGTAAAATTCTAGTTTTATTGTTGGTATATTGGTATGCAATAAAATATAACAATATTTAATGAAAATGACAAAACGTATCATCGATTATACTTTTTTTATCCTAAAAATAAAAATTCAAATAGATTTCAAAAACTGAGGTTATGCGTAAATATTTTAGATATTCCTGTTCTTACGTTGTTTTTCAGTTTTTCCCGAAAAATCCTTAAAGTTTTCAACTTTTGACGTAACAAAGTACCAACTAGATTAAATTTCTATCAGCTTAGGATTGGGACACCATTTTAAGATCAAAAATAATAAGAAAAAGATCACACATCATTGTAAAACCAATATTCATAGCTTCACTCAGAATCAAAAAAGTGCAAGTATGATCCAACTAAATTAAACTTATAATCAGTTTAAATATGTTTTCAGATTTCCATAACCACTTTCCTAGTTTCGTTTTTAAAAAGCACTTGTTTAAGGTGAAAATATTACCTACTTGTTGACCACACATTGCTGACATTGGTAATATGTGGATGCATATTTGTAGGAACATAGATTTCCTGTCATTAAGCTTTAATAAACAACTAAATAATACAAATTAATTTGTGTTAATATTTTCTATTTATTATTACTAATGTTTTCCGGAATACCTAGGTACATACATTTCTTTTCTGGTTACATTTACATACTTTATGAATATCATATCCTCTAGATAACTGCTTGTTTATTATTTTTCGTGAATTGAGTTTCATTGGTATACAATTGAACACGTGTGAAGTAACTTGGAAATACACAATCATCGTTAAGTGATGGCGTAGTTGGAACTGGCGATAAGGAAACAACTCCAGATGGCGGCAAGATGGGGTAAGATAAAGAAGAAGAATATAAGGAGACTTTATTCAGATTAGTATTTTGAACAAACTTTTGTATGGAAAGAAAATTTCCAACAGTAAGATGCTGTCCGTAGGCGTCATCTGGTATATAGCCATGGGAAATGTAAAACTCTTGCAAGTTAAGCCCTTCTTAGCATCCATATATTTTCAACGTTATCATAACAAATGATTCAACTACGTTCTACCTATAATTGATATTTTTTTTAAAAATAATTGACAGGGAAATGTTTAGATTAGATGTATTTTTTAATCATGTTTTTGCTATAAATTAATTGTTTTGTTAAATATATGTACTTAATGTAATAACTAATAAATTATAAAACACATTAATAAATACAAACAATTATTTTATCAAAATATTGTAGTTATCTAGGTACATAAATATTATAATAATAATAAATTAAAATGTACAGGTTCGGTATGGTTTGTTTGTATAGTACAGTATAGTTTATACTAATAGATTTTTAAATTTAATCACTTTTAAATTCTGAGTGGAACGATGAATATATTGATTTTACAATGATGTGTGTTCTTTTTTTTACTTTTTATTTTGTGTCTGTCATCATGGTTTGGGGCAGTAAAACTGCTTCGATTTTCTTCAACAGTATCTTGTTCGATGAGAAAGTGAATCTAGTTGATGCATTCGGGAGGTCAAATTTTAAAACTCCCAATAAGATTACCTACCTTTAAAACAAAAAAAAATGTCTATAAGAAAATCAAATTAAATTTTTATGAGCGTTTGAAATTCAAATTTTTACAACACTGATATTCACTCGATTTCTCATGTAGCGATTTTCTTATTTTGTTGTAATTCAAAATCGAATAACTGTAGATACATGAACATTTTACTGAATGTTTATTTTATCAATTCATATACTTTATAAAATGTTCAAAATATTTTGACTTGTTTTGAGCTGTTTACGGGCAATTTCATATTTCAATTTTTTTTTTTTTTATGAATATCAATTATGATTTATTTGTTGGGCCAAAAAGTGTAAAAAGTTAATACAAGGCTTCTGATATATTGTTACAATAGCAGTTAAAAAATATTAAAAATACATAGGCACAATTTTTTTTTACAAGCGTTTAAAGATCGAATTTTGACAACATTTATCAAATTTAAAACTGAATAATTATTTTGTAGTTAAAAATGTATAAAATGTTCAACTTTTATATCTAAGGGTTGAAAATTTAAAACAAAATCCCACTTAAGTAGTTAATGCTGTTACCAAAAAATCTAAAAAAATACATAAACACAGTTTATTTTTATAATAATTTTAAGTTAAAAAGTGGACAAAATTACATATTAAAAATCTAGAGTAACTATTTTAGTTATTTTGTTGTGATTGTATAATATTATTCGTAAGTACTGAAACTCTAAAGTATACTATATATATCTATGACAGGGGTCTCCAACCATTTTTTACGGCGGGCCAAAATTGAGATACGCTTTGGACTTGCGGGCCAACATTTTTTAGAGGAATAGATCGGTTAAGAAATTGAAGAATAAATAAGATTTATTTAGAAAAATTAATGTTTGTTTTTTATTTTATAACGAGTTTTTCTATATTAGTTAGTGTTGGTAATTAGTATAATATAGGTATAAATTACTATTATAAGCTGTTACAAATAACACCAAAAGAAAAAAACTAATAAATTAATTTAATTTAATTAATTCAATAAATTAAAAACAATGACAACTAAATGAAAATAATCAAAACATTTATTATCTTGGAGGGCCAGTAAAAAGCCCTTGGCGGGCCGGATTCGGCCCGCGGGCCGTAGGTTGGAGACCCCTGATCTATGATATAGTATTACGGTTTGTTGTTGATGTATAACCCGTTAAGTACTTAATGGATGTTGTGATATGATTAATTTGGAATTCATTATTATTATAGGTACCTATTATAGGGCAATTTTTTTTTAATACCATAGATAAGTATATAATATGTCTTATACCTAGATTGACATAACTTCTCCGCTCAGAATCGTTTTTCTTATACAATGATATTATATCATTGAATTCAAATGTAATACCATCCATTACACAGTGACCCACTCGAAGCCTACTGTACAGCAGAGCGACATCAACTTGCACACCTTTTTTTAGTTTATTTTGTGGAATTAAGATTTATACGTGTATATTTTAAAATCTAGAGGGTGGAGACTTAATATTTCCAAACTTAAGACTGTTTTCTGATGTTTGTATATTGTGTTAATATGAATTTTATATTTATTATTAAGTTCACAGTAATAAAAAACCAATTAGTCTGATAACATTTTACGAGTAAATAAAAAGGAAATCAAAAACATTATTAGATTATTAGAAAAATTAATAATTTTAATAATTTTGAATTCACGATTTTAGTTTTTTTTTTCGATACCAAATTAAGTTATCTTTTTTTTAAGATTATTTATAATAATTATTCAATTGAGAAACTAATATTTCACTTAAAGTTGTAGATAATTATGATATTTTTTTCACGATAGACACGTGTACATTGATAATATTATACACCCTCGATTAACTCGGTTTCACGGTATTCTTATATAAATTTCAAAATGTTGGTGTTATATTACAAATACATACTAATAAATGTTAAAAACCAGCATATTTTGATAAAAAAAATTGTCCTGGTCTTACCGCATATAGTTGATATAATATGACTTGTAGTCCATCTTGCCTAACCAAGATGTATTATATAGTGTTCCTAGCCAATTTAACATCATCCGTCACCATCACATTTCATTCTAATTCCTTTCATCTATTTACTTTTTGGTTTATTCGTTTCATCCATAGGCTTTCGAGTTATGCTCATTTTATATTATGTTTTATTAACTACCAATTGTATTATTGTATTAAAACCAAACCAAAATTTAATGTACCTACGTGGCTAAGCCATATTTCAAATTACTGGTATTGAAAATAGTGGTGAGAATAATGTAAGAATATGTTTCTTACCTATATTATATTTAATTCTAGATTCAGTTATATTATGGTCTGCAGTTATGAAAAATAATTTATTAAAAATACCTATTGAGTTAATATTTTTTATGAAAATTTAATTAAGTTATTTTAAAGACAAAAACAACGTAATTTTCACTGAGTATGAGTGATTGTATCATTAGTCAGTATATATAATATTATAGTTTATGGACGACAGAAAAAAAACATGATTTTTCTCCCTTCTCGATATTTTAAGTTATTGCACATATAATGTATATGCAATGAGTAATGACTAATGACTATCTATGAATAAAATATACCAATATCAGCATTAAATCAAACATAAATCTGGACTTCAGCAATGACAACAAATTTAACGTCCGGTGTTCGTACACAGTTCGGACGTACATAAATCGGATTAATCGCGATCATAGTATTTATGCAGCAGATGCCAACCCTGGACATATTTAGGAATCCGATACTATTGGCAAATATATGGAATAGGATGCAAATACGATGAATATGCAATAAATCATGTTATGGTATGGGAGCTAATCGACATTAGCTTGGTGGGGGGAATGGTAAAGGGAGAGTGGAGTTCCGCCGGGATATAAAACAAATCTCTAGTGACATTTTACAAGGTATTTTTGCGTATGGTTCTTTTCGCCGCGTCTATGGAGGCGATAAAAATATGGAGGGAAAATATCTTATCCCAACACTGCAGGTAGGTATATAGCGGTACATGGGGTGATGGCAAAGCCCCTTACCGGCAGCGGGGTGCGTCACTATTGGCGGGGCGGTCTCGATAATACGTCCCACACCCGACACAGTTTAAATTGTCAATCGCAGCTGCTAGCACTCTACGCGTATACATCAGGCCGGAATGAAATTTTACCTCAGCCCCACTAGCACACACACACACACACGTCATTTTCGATATTTCCAACCATCGTCTCGGATGGAGAGAAAATATATATTTTATATTATGTATATATTTATACACATAGTATATATGTATGTATATGTGTGAGTGAATGCGTGCGTACGTGCGTTCGCATGTAGTGTGCGTGCATCAGTGTCTGTGCAAGAAACACAATGAATTCAATTCCGGACTATTCAGCGACTCAAAATGGGTATAAAGTTTATTTTTTTTTCTCGGCAAAGTAATTTAAGTCCTATATGTATTTTTCTCATATTATTATTATTATGATTATTATTACTTTTCAATGACATATTACTCGAACCTTTAGGTGCGTGCCCGCTGCCAGTGACGGTCATACATATAATTGAAAGGAAACGCAATGTATGAAACATACGGAATCTAAAGAAAATGCCATAATCGACCGCATATACTGCAGCTAGCGAAGAAAAAGATTCTTTATTTTCTTTTGCCGGGAAATTGTAAAAAGAAAGCCGAGCAACGAAACCCGCATCGAGTCTTTTATCTGGATACATAATCCTATACTGAATATAATTGACTGCAGTCGACGTTGAAAGCACGTTTTCAAATCATTTCAGAATGAATATAAGGGTCGAATACACGCAAATTCATCCAATTCGTATAAGTATAGTAGGTACTATAGCTGGGTATTGAATATATATTTTTAAAAGGATTAAACATTTATTAATTATTATTATTATTATTATGAATTAAATCATTGTATAATATTTTTTTTTTTCGATTTTAAACCATGATTAAAATAATAATATTTTTGACTATACATACATATAATATACAAAATAAACTAGATTGATTAAACATGAATGCGCGTTGTCCATTGTATTGCTTATATTATTTGCTGATTTGAATACATTTACGTATCAACACACATTCGCATGAGTGATTGCGTATTATAAAGAATAAAAATGTAAAAGGATTTGTTTTAATAAAGTCTGATAATATATTTATATTATATATGAATATATAATATAATATGTTCTTTAAATTAATTTTAGAACTATACATCTAACATAAAAGTTTCACATAGCATATACAAATAGTTAGAAATAGAATTACAGAATGGCCAAGTGTTAAAATCCTATTTATTTATTGAAAATTTTCAAAAATTATAAACTAAAATAAAATAATAATGTACAGCATAATACAGTTTTAACGTCATACAATACTTAAACAAATATAAAACTTAATTTTACATCATAAATGTTGGTGATTTTATCATCAGTACATATTGGCAACATTATATGAAAATATTCAATTTTATCTGCCTTCTTTGTAAATTAAATAAACTCTCATAAATAAATAACTGGTTGAGTGTCTTTTACCATTTTCTTGAATTTTTTAATCGCATAATTACAAAAAAATTACTGAAGAGAAAAAAACCAAAAATATCGCTATAATAGACATATTTCGTAATGGTACCTATACTTTATAGGTTTTATTTTTGACTTATGTATGATTTAACTTTTGTTTTTAAGTAAAAAAGCTTTAAAATGTGATACAAGTTTTGTATATGGATCTACAAAGTGTTATGCAGTATAACATTATAGAGAAAGATATAAAAGTTATTCAATTTAGAATAATGTATATCAATCTATGGTTGTCAGTGTCGAATGAATGTAAAAATATTGTTCACGTCACAAGTGTGATATTCTCCATAATAATAATATAATTTTTCATTCAATCAATGCCTTATATTTTACAAGATGTATTTATTAACAAAATAGAATTAATTAATATAAATCTCATTGATAGCACATAAGATGTATATAAAAATGATAAACATATTGTTAACAAAGTTCTAAAATGATTCCTCTTCCTTTAAGATGTGTTAGATTTTTTGGTTACTTACCCCATCAGTATTATTTGCAAAGGTTTAAAATAAAATATAACTTTGAAATATCAGAAAAGTACGGTGTTCAATTTGTTATTCTACAGCTTTGTGTCATCACGATTATCCAAAAAAAGTTGAGCCATGACCAAAATATTAGGTCCTTCCTTATACCTCACAAAAATTATTCCAATATCATTAAATCCCAAGCTTCTAAAACCAATGTATTCGTTGAATGCTTGATATATTTTGCCATACATTTTATACAGTGGCCCAAATTCTCCCAGACACTTTGATAAAATGTAGAAAATGAAAACTTTTGGAAAACATGAGTTCAATGTACCTACTAGTGTATGGGGTGCTCGAGTCGAAAACTTTGTATCTGAGGATACAGTGGCCATCGCAGAGTAATTAAAACCTTTGGTTTCTCACTTTTCGCAATTTTGAGGTACTTATAAAACAAGTGTCACTTAATCTCTTAACATATTTTGTATGAACAAAAACGATTCGTCCAATATGTCGTACTTTAAACGATACTAGGAAGCTACTTTCCAGTGTATTTTTTTTTTCAAACCTAACCGTATTGTACGTGACATAAGCTTGCTGCAGAGCCAACTCATTTATTGTACCAAGAAATGGTGTTAGCGATACAGCAACAATGAAAATTACCCATACATCATTTTTCTGAATGAAAACCCCTAAACTTGTCACTAGTCTGGTATAAGGCTTTGTTCCACATCAATGTTTTTTCATTCAACGGGTCCATATTAATTAACACGGAGAGAGTCACGTATTATGCATTTTATAGAAAAAAAAAATATTAAGATTATTCATTTTTTCGAAAATACTCGAATTATATTATATATATATATATTACTTTTAGATTCTGAGCGGAGCGATGAATGTATATTGATTTTACAATGATGTGTGTGTGTTTTTTTTTTTGTGTGTCTGTCATCACCCTTTGGGGCAGTAAAACTGCTTCGATTTTCTTCAACAGTATCTTGTTCGATGGGAAAGTAGTTGTTTTCCAAAGCACAGGGGAAAACAAACAAAAAATTAAGGAAAAACGAGAATTTTTACGCAAAATCAGTTTTTGACAAAATTTAAGTTACATTGGATAGTTACTCGATTCCTCATGTAGCTATTTTGTTCTTTTGTCGTAATTCAAAAACAAATAACTGTAGATACATGCAAATTTCACTGAATGTTTATACTCTCGTTTTTTTTACACAATAGAATTTCGAAAATATTTTGACTCATTTTGAGCTTCTTACGGACAATTTCAAATTTCAATTTTTAGTTTTAGTTTTTTTGTACCTATTCAACGCCGGTGTCTGTTAATTTTTATTTTCCTTCATATATTATTGACTATTGTCATTTCAAATGAATTTCAGGATACTTATTATATTAGTTTACTAGTAAGCAATTATTTGTTTTTCTACGTTTGGAAAAATAAAACATAAGTATAGTATATCGTTTATAAGTTATAAGCTACTTTAGCTACTTAACTCACTAGTGATTAGTATTACGAATATATGTATTTTTAATTACATGTGTGTATAATACACACTACACTTATGCACACTAACACACTCACAAATACAAGTTTAACAACAGTTATACAGCTCAGCAAACACGAACTTTAATTTCGGTTCTCATATACGACATGTGCAGTGAATAGAAACGAAATAATAATAAAAACATACGATGATGACCAATCATTGAGGTTGAGTACGTGAGATATATTATTGTTTTCACTAAAACGGGTTATGTCAGTAGTGCATAATAGTGGCAGTTTGGAAGCTTAATAGGTATGAATCATCGAGTGGCACTCGAAATTTTTTTTATGAATATCTGGATATCGTCATATGACTGGTAACGACAAAAAGAGCAGATGGCGGGCAGCCATGTGTAAAAAACTATTGTATTATTATTTAGCACCCTAAAAACTTAAATTGTAATTTGATTAGCATTTAGCGGACCGTTTCTAAAATCTGCCTTGTGGTTTACGAGGGTATACACGTGTCTGCATTATAAATCTTAAAGTTCTAACGGTATAATAGTGAAAAGGAAATATGGCCTTTTTAGAGTACCTATATATTTCTATAATTTTAATAATCATATGCAAAATATTTCACGTGCAGAGCTGTCGGACATTCCGATGAGCATATTTAAAATACATTCAGTCGAAAAGGGAATTATCTGTGTACCTATATAATAATATTATATATTTACGTAGATTCCAATGATAAATTATTATTATTCGAGTTTCAACATAGTAAATAGTATACCCACCAATGATCTATATAATATATATATATATAAGTCAAAAGTCATTGCTGATCGACGACGATGATAGTACTTATTGCAAAAAATACATTGCTAACATATTTTTAACGACGCACGCCAGTCACGAACTATGTATAAACCACACACAGACAAACATGCTCGTATGGAGGTACGATTATAACAGACCGGTTAATTAATACCATTTGCCGTTTTTTTAACGAGTTACAATATAGTAATGTTACTGTTGTATTTTACATACCAGAAGAATAAATGCCTGCTTTAAAATCAAAACCATTTCATCAAATATTTTTTAATAATGATTTTTAATTCCAACAAATTATACATTTAAACTACGCGTTCTATGATTTAATTTAATTTTTTTTCAAATTTACAACTAAACAATTACGTGCCTACATTGTTTGGCAAATATTTAATTCATCCAAATGCGGAGAAAATGAAATAATTAATTAATACTATTAATAAAGTAATACTGTAATAAATACATAATTACAAGATCAAACATTTCTGCTTGGTAATTAGTATTTATGGGCTTTTAAGCCCTCTCCCCCCACAACAATAAGTTAGGTACCTACCATCACCAGGTATGGTTAATATAAAGTTTCTATATGGTATATTATGTTACACAAATAGTTATGAAACATCATTGATTGCTATATTTCTACCATTTCATTTTGCAATAAAATATTATTATTAAAATGTATTTACCATATTAAGAACAGTGTTTGAAAATCAGCGTACTTAGACTGGTAGAAGAAAAGCCATCGAGTGACTACCACACGCGTACATAAATTAATTTAATACTGCTCATTAAAATTTAGTATAAAACCACTTGGACCTTTTTAAACCTTTTCAATAATTAGTATCCCGCTGACGAGTATATACTCGAAGTTTTTGGATTGCAAATCATATTTGGGGATGAAAGTTTTTAAATAAAATTGTGTTCTTTTTACATTTCATTCACGAATCTCTTAAATATTTGTCTGTAAAGTTGGAGCATAATGTACAAAACCCATTCGATGTTCGTTCGATTTAAAATATTCCGAATTTTTATACTTATTATTCGTCATAAAACACACGCTCTAATGCACGAGCTAACCGCATGTAGGGGTTTCGTATGGATTTTCTCGGAATACCGTAATAAACACGTGCCAAGTCTTTTTTTCATATATGGAAATACAGCATGTTAAACCGATCAAATGCACTTCATTCCCTCTTCTAAATTAACCGAGTATTGGCGTCAAATGTAAATCCAATGTGTCAATTACATTTGTGTAACTTCCTCCGACTGGATTTCAGTCCTTCTGCTACGTGATTTTATAAAAAAAATATGTTATGTAATCAATTTTAAATGCTGCATGGCAAATAATGTAGTATTAAAATAGAATAAATAAAAATTACATTTTTTTATGAATGTAATTTTGTTAATTATTTCATAAGTACCACGCACGTACCCCCATCAACCACATTTAAATAGATATGTAAATTTACTAGCGTGTCAAAGATTGACTTTAAAATTAACGCATATATGAATTTAATTATACATGTGATGACAAATTGATTTCCATATGATAAAATTAAAATGAAAATCATAAAATACTTAATTGGATTCGATAAAATGTTAATTAAAACAAATTTAACAATTTAGAAACTTTCAGAATATGAGTGTTGAAAAAGGGTACTATAAATATAATAATTTCCTACTAGACAACAAAAAATAAACCTGAAATAAAACAAAACTAGTAATATTGACCACCAGAGTAAAATTATACTATCGTTAAAGCGTTGGTTATGATTAAATTTTGAATATAGTAAAGTAAATTATGATAATTCAAGATATAAAAAACATTAACACTACATTTTTCAAAGAAAGAAAATAAATTATCTTCATAAAAATGTAATATTATATTTTTTCACGGCAGATATTAATAATAGTCACATATTATTCTCAAATAAATAAATATTTTGATAAAATTCAAATTCAAATTATCTGAACTCATAATAAGTTAAAATAATTAACAATACCTAATTAAAACAAATATTTTGAGTTACGTGCAAATGCTATTTTATTTGGTTATAAAATTCGCAAGTGAACAACATTAATACAGCGTACAAAAAACCACAAATCGATTACCTATTCAATACATTGAGTTATTTTATTATTTAGCTTAATAAAATTATATATTATATTAGGTATATATATTATTAGTTATAAATATAGAAGAAAATTACTTGTGAATGTATACGTTATTGAATATATATAGTACCTATATAGCATTGTATATCTACCAAAGCCAGTATAAATGTTCAAATTAAGATACACGTGTCAGCCCTAAACTCAGCGCAAATTACATTCATCGAAACCATCCTGAGCACGTACTATGCCAAATGGGCGTACACGTTGATAAAATAATTATGACTTTTTGAATTATATATCACTATAACAGTTATCTACCAACATTTTATTCTTCAAGTAGTCTACACACAATAGTAATCGAACGCGTGCCACAACTATTATATTATTATGAGTGCTTTAGTACTTATATGTACTCTAGTCGAGTATCTCTAAAGTTTTTCGCCGTTGAATTCCCAGGAATGAAAATACATTTTATTAAATATCTGTTCGATCATTCCCGCAGTGTAACGCTTGCTTTTCCGAATAATAATAACATCATTTTTTATGCACGCTTGTTTCTCTCTATGGCATCATAACAATGTCAGATAAATGTATATTGTAATAGTAGGATATTCTCCTAAACGAAACTAACCTAACCAAGTCTGATATATAAGACTAACATAACCCTGAAGTATATTTTAAATAACCTGGTCAATTTCCACGACATGGACCATGTATTTAAGTAGTAATAATTTTATCGAATGTAATTTATATTAAATAAAAATATTAATATATGATATATTATGTATATTATTTTAAACTAATGCAAAATTAAATGTTTTATAAAAACAAGCTAATACTTTTACAATATTATACCTGGAATTATTTTTCACATTATTGATACAATTTATTCAAGCCAAAAATCAATACTAGGTATATACTCATTACTCAGTATATTATACTGTCAGGGGTGGATTGGCTACTTTTTGTCCAGAGGGCAAAACTAATTAGGGGCCCATATATTTATTTAAACTTACTGTAATTAAGAAAGAGTTCTACATTACAATGAAAATTGAATTTAAGGAAGGGCCCGAAAATGGCAATTGGGGCCTATATTAGAAATACGAATGAGGGGGCCGAGGTATGTTACCTGGTTATAGTACACTGGGACAGTCCACCCCTGTATGGCTGTATACTGTATATTATATTAGTATACATTATTTACCTAACCCAATCAAGTATCGAATTTCTTAATATGTGTGTTTACAATTAAGTATTATTAAAAAAATATACTTTTTTAGCCTCGATTCGTATAATTTAGTTCTTCACTGATTTAGTGATCAAACGTTCTGTCCAATTCATATCTTTATTATCTATGGATATTACGTACCCGATTACAACTTTCTTCTGTAACGTCAGTTGTCAGTATCTTGACTTACAACTTAAAAGTTCATAACGAAAACATACCTATTATAATATAATATTACAGTAATAATTACTATAATATTACATGATAATATATGCGATGTTTTCCAAAAAAACTAGTTAGAAATACTATGTAACTATTAGCGAAAATAATGCATAATTAAGTCATAAGATCATCAATTTTATTGTCCATAGAAATAGTGGTTGATATCTATACCTATCGTCTTTGCTCATAATTGTTTATTGTAAGTACGAAATGTCTTATCATTGAATTAAAATTCATTACATCCATTACACTACTACAGTGATCTACTCAATGATGAAGTACCTATACTTGAGACATAGGTACTATACAGCAGAGCTATTGTGTTTTTTACATATTATGGGCCGGTTGCACAAAAAAAAATTTATTGATCCTATAACTTATTAGCTCTATAGGTTTTATCGGTTTGATAAAATATTTTATTGATAGATAAATATTAAAAATCGTTGCACAAATCATTTCTTATATTATAATATTTTGAGCCACATGCCATAATGGTTCAGAGTGGTTCAATTATTTAAGGTTATGGTTCATTAATATTTTGATAATATTGTTTTGTGATAATATAAAGATGTTGATAACAGAAGATATGTTGATAAGGTTTCATTAATTTTATTTTATTGGACCAATAAAACTTATTGGACCAAAATCGGGCCTATAAATGTATGGATCAATAGTGACTAATGGTCGATAACTTATTGGTTCAATAACTTTGTGCAACGTATTTTAATTTTTATCGATTCAATAACTCAACTTATTGGACCAATAACTATTTATTGAACCAATATAGTTTTGTGCAACCGGCCCTATATATTATTGATTTATTCGTTTCATCGTTTGATAACACGTCATAATAACCATTCACTAATTCATGGCAGCTAACTAGAGTTTCTGTTGTTTATTTGTACAATACAAATTATTATACATTTGAATTGATTTTCATTCGAGGATTTAGATATTTGACCCATCGACCTTTTTATGTATGGTAATTGCTTTTTTGATCCGATTAACTGGATCTGCATGTAATTAGGTTGTTTAGAATACATCCATTTGTTTTGACTATTTAGTTACGAATAAACATGTAAACATTTATATTGGACTAACTCTCATTTTGACAGCTCGAAGCTCACATGTTTAATGCAGTAAAGAACCTACTCTGCAATAGCAAACATTTGCCATTTAGATTTTAGCCTTTAGGTCAGATACTCAGATTATCATATTGCGCGATAGAAAAGGAGGAGACAGAGCAATATCGAAAAAACCATAACAATTAAAATTAATTTTTAGTTCATACTATAATAGTTTTAATTGGAAATGTGGGTAATAAAGTATAACTATTAGCACTCAATCACCTATACTTCATAAATTAAATGTTCTGAAAGATTGCCAATACCCTGCATGTGCATAAATTGATTAAATTGGAAATTTTAAAATTGTTCTACCACCCATCAATATTTGTGGTCGTTTGTTATTAGAATGTGAAGCAAGAGTACACTGCAGGTTATGTATAGGTTAGGCCAGGTACCAAAGATGATAAAATAATTAAACTTAAATTTATGGTTAAAAAATATAACTTGTATATAGATTTTGATTAACGTGTTGATAATGATTGATCATAGGGTAAACAATAATAACAGATTTTTACTGAATATTTGCTTCAATAATATTGTTGCATCATGTAAAATGGAACTCAGTGTCTCAGTTGAATTTAAATCTCGGTTATTTACAGCTGTTTAAGCATTAAAACAATGTGAACCAAAAATGTACCCAAATATGTATAACGTCCTTAAATTATTATCAATACTTAAAGTTTCAACCAACAATACAAAGAAAAGTTTTTCAAGATAAGGTTTTTGCCACGTAAATCTGCAGTGTTACGGTTAATGAGATAAATAAATATATATTTATTTTTTTTACTAACAATTTATTAAAACAATACCATATTATTTTCAAAAACGAAGTGATTGTTTTCAAATTTAAATAAAAATACATTAAACTTTTATGAATATGAAATAAATGTATTCAGAATCATTATTTCATACTTTTTAGATGAATAAGGGAAACAGTCCGAAACACATTAATGGCTGAAAATTACCAACTTAGAAAATGTTTATGAATAGGTTTAAATGTTTATTAACATTATTCCCAGATGTTATCATAAGTTTGTAGTACTGACAATATGCTATCCGATTAGGAAGATGGGCAGATATTCTGATACAGATGATTAACTGTAAATGTGATTTCAAATAAAAATGAATGTTTAAATATTAAAAACAACTCTCCGAAATTACAATTTTGGCGTTCATCTACCAAATCATCGAGCCCATTAACCTGATGTTATTTTTTTTTTTAATTTTGTATAATATTTGAATAAGTATATTATTATTATGTTGGTTCAAAAATTACTGAAATAAGTATCTCAAATCTAAATAATCAACAAATATTATAATTTACGGCACATTTCATCCACTTATATGAATACAATCTTCGATTTATTTTAAATATTTTTATGTATATTTTTCCAATTAGTTAGAAAAGCAATCGGAATTTTCTTCTTTTACCAATTAGATACAATTGGCTACTAGAAACAAATCTTTATCAATTAAATTTGCACTATTTGTGGTGTACCTAAGGGTAATGGAAGATACAAAATAATGAACAAAGTCTTTGCAAAATCAATACATTCATTGTTCACTCAAAATCTAAAAATTATAATAAAATCTTGGTAAAAAATATCTGTTTGGCTTGTATTCTTATGTGATCTGTAATATTGCTATTGCGTAGTTTTAAAATAATTTTAATGTTATTTGATAAAATATATTGATGAATATTTCTATTTTTTAATCCATTCATCATCTTGTATCTGTAAGTCGGTATCAGAGTTGGTCTAACTTTACCCTCGATAGTCGTAAGAGACAACTATAATGAGGTTGCGTCAAGTTGACATACGATGTAAAATATTTCAGCAATTATGTGAGTTACAAAACAATGTATTGGTGGTTTTCGTTTTCCCATCTTGATTGTCTTGGGGACATCATGTAAAAGGTAATAACAGAGATGGCGTCGTTGATGGTCGGAGAAATAGTGTGATGTGTACTACTGGGACAGTGAGTGTGATAGCTGTTGCACCAGTTATGTTTACTGATCTACCCAACGACCATGATGTCAACTGCAGTGTTCTAGGGAAAGCACATAGGTACTTGCCGAGTTTGAATCCTCACCAAATTGTGGGTTAGAGTCACAAATCAAGAGAAGTATTTACATGTAATTTAGGAACAATACCAGATTAGAGAGTTAACTCTATAGTATGGGGGAGTTGAAGAGAATAATTGTGATAATTTGTTGTATGCAGGAAACTAAACGGAAGAAAGAGAACGCAAAGGAAATTTTTAAGAAATATAATATTCTATATTCAGGTAAGATTTCTTCTAGGTAATGCAGTTGGACACAGAGCAAGTAGTGGAAGCTTACGGGTAAAAATGACAAATCAATTGTTAGGAGACTGAAAGAAGAAGCATGTATGGGACATGGGGGAAAATGTAAATAAAATTTATCAAAAGTGAATACATTTATAATGTTGATGAGAGTAAAGGTAGTAACTAGTATATTGCAGGAAACGAACACGTGATAGTGAGATGATAGAGTACAAGAAATAATAAAGATGGCTTAATTTAAAAAAAAATTGCAGAAAGATTGAAGGATGGAGCTAATTAAGATTAGAGCTCAAATTACTAAAAAAAAAAGGAATGAAAATTCAATTAGAGTAGTCAAATTTAAGAAGTACGATGACCTGTTTGAAACGCTGAGAACAAGAGAAGGAGGAAAAGTAGTGTTTAAATTAGCTAAGATCCAAGAAAAATTTCCAGATTTTTAGAATATCTGACGGAGGGAGTGATAATAATGTTTTTCGAATTATAAGGATGTGAAAAATAGATGGGAAAATTACTTCAAAGTGGTAATGAATGAAGAATTTTCAAAAAGAGACACAGAGGAAGTAGCGTGAAATATATGCGTAAATGAATATATAGGCAATAGGCATATACCGTTGACGTAATTAGCGATAAAAAAAGTGTCGAGTGTGGTTAAAAAGTTGAACAAGATGAAAAGGAAGGAACAATTGCTTTCCTGTATTTGTTTCAGTTTTTTAGTTAATTTAAAACATTTAATAAATTAATTTTTATTAATTTGTACTTTATATAGGTATGCCAATAAAAAAAAATGCTTAACTATATATTGTATTTCTTTTTAATTGCTAAAAAAATAACTCATAGGATATCTTGTATGCGGTTATTTTAATATTTTAATTGGCTTTATAACTATGGGCCACCGCATGAACATATTCAATAGGGTTCATTATCTTCTAAAATAATAAACACAAATAAAATTTAATAAATTTGTCATGTCACGGGACTATAATATGAACCTGCATATAGTCTCCCTAGTAAAAAATGCACGTTTGCCTTGTATAAATAGTTGAATCGACCAATTGTGAGAGAGTTTTAATAATGTGACAATATTGAAAGCTGTGAAAGATGAGACGCCAATTTATCATATGCCAACGGTTTTGGTTGTGGACTATGCAAATAAACAAAAACACACAGTGAAAAACTAATAATTATCATAATTTTACATCGTTATCGTTGTTTCTGAGTTAACTTTAAAAAAAAAAAAAAATTAAAATTAAAATGTATTTGTTCAAGTGAACTGGAAAAACTCATTGCATTTTGCTGTTTTGTCATGTATTTACACACATTAAAAAAAAATTCTTAGTCAAACAGACGAAATATGTAAATTCGTTCCGTGGATATAAATGTTTAATTCCCGTGTATGCTTCACTAATTAATAATAATAATAATACAACGACCTGTCTTTATATTATTATTTCCGGGTCCTGCCAGATATATTTACAATACAGTTGTTATAGGATCGCTGAAACGGCGAGGGTGGTGGTATACCGTGCGAATGAAAAACCCCCTTCCCCAATCCACTCCTCTTAACCGCAACCAAACCACTGAACGACTGACACACCGGACCCGAAACCGTTCACACTATAATGATATATTTTTTGTATTTCTGAAGCTATATACATAATATACAAATATATATATATATATACTGACGGCTTTTGTGCACGCCAGCGTTCGTATATTTTTTTTAATTCCGCCCTCATTCCACTCGTACACCTTCGTTCGAACTATTACTTTTGTTCGACGGCGATGCGCATTGTTGCATTTCAAATAATCAACAACGATGACACGCGCGCATAATAATAACCGTAGTTCGTACGTCTGTTTGTTGGTGTTGGCGATTGTATGTGTCATCAGACGTCATAATAATAATTAACGACCGACGCGGTATTGGTGCCAATAACGGGGAAATGCTGATTCAACTTTTGGGAAATCGACGATGACTATTTAAAACCGGTCATTAATATAATATTATTATTATTATTATGACCGTAATAATATCGTATTCTTAATTTTTCACGACTAGATTTCGTTATAATATCATTTATTACCTATTCCGAATTATAATCATTAATGGCTGATTGACCTCGCTCAATAAGGCCACAGCCCACAGGTCTACAGTAGTCACTATAGTCAATAGGCATGTCTCGCGTCTCACAGTGTTTGTATTTAGTCGTTGTAATATAATAATATTACCTTTTTTTTCATCATTAAAATTGATTCTTGCGAATATATTTGTTCATATAAGATATTCACTTATATTATTTAATTTTAGATACCTCCCGACTAGGAATGTTTTTGTTTTACAATGTTTTCTTTTCTTTATACTTTTTTTTTTGTGTAAAACCCAATAACTTTATTGGGTTTCAGAAGTACCTGCAAAGTTTTATATTATTACTTTTTAAGATGGATAATCGAATTTGGATGGTTCTTTGTACAAGTAATTTTTTCCTGTAGCTGTGTAAGTGCAAGGAAAAACTATTGACTATTAAACAATTTTGAAGAAATGCAAGAAATTGCGATTATGAAGAAATGTTAACTGGCACAGTTTTTACCAAGCTCAACTCAGAATAGTTTTTTTTTTAAATTTTTTATTACGTGTTGCTTTTAAATAAAATGTAACAGCACACCACTATGGCACCAACTTGAGTCAAGATGAGTGAAGTGAGTAATGAAAATACATCCGCAGAAACACTGTATCACGACGTGTATTTCAAATTTTTTTGTAAGTACAATTTTAGAAAAAAAATAATAATAGGTTCAACACAACACTATTTAATAATACGGTTTGGCTTTAGCTAAATAAAAGGATTTACGATGGTAATTAATTATATATAATAAAAAAACACATAACTTAAATACATGTGATGGCTGGAATTTAAATTTTTGTTTTTGGATAAATTCATTGAATGTATGTAGTTTGATTGACATGAAAAATTAAGACCATTCATTCCAATGACAAAGTTCATTGGAAAATATTTGAGAATATTTCAAGGGATAATAATAGATAGTAATAAATAATAATAAATATTAGTAATAATAAGTAATATAATAATAAAAAAAAATATATAGTTTCATCAGATTATAACTTTGAAATAATTCGTACATTTCGAGTACCTAGACGGAAAAATATACTAATTTTTTTCAATTTTGATTTAATATAATAAATCCATTTTAAATTTGAGGTACCTATGGTAACTAATAATTATACATTTATTTAAAGGATTTCTTAAGAGCATATTACCATAAAAATCCTGACACTAGTACTATTGAATGACAATGTAGTTTAGGATACACCATCCAATATAATTAACTATCATCTAATTTCTTACTGTATAATTCTTATATTCTTTTACAACAATGATATTCTTGTATTATCTCTATAGCTATTATTACAGTGTAACTATTTGTTTTTATAACCATTGTGCTCTTAAGTTCTTATCGAACAATTTTATTTATTTTATCTGACATTAAATTATTTCTGTATACACTGTTAAGTGCCTTTAAGCTAAAAGATAACTTTAAATAAAAAAGATCAATAGATTTGACTCACGATTAAATTAAACGTTTTTAATCATAAATTATATATTAAGTATCGAATATCTAGTAGGTAAAACTATTATTAAACTAATAATTATAGTAAGTATTATATAATATAATATATTATTCTAGCTATAAATTACAATTTTAAATTTTCGTTTAATAAAATATTTGTATTTAGTGTTTAAATGAAGTACTTAATGATTATAAATTCTATAATACATATGTAAACCATAAAAATTTGACCATGAATGATTTTTATACTGTGAACAAGATTATTTTTTTTTTTTTTGAGTGGAGCGATAAATGTATTTGTTTTACAATAATATATGATTTTTTTGTCTGTCTCTAACCTTTCGGGGCGGTAAAAATACACATAAATTTTCAAATTTGAAGGTAATTTCTGGTAGCTGATTGAATATAGTTCATACTTTAGGTGATTAAAAGTAAAAATTCCTAGTACTTTTTAAAATAAAAAACACACTAAGGAAAAATGGGAATTATTATGCAAAACCAGTTTTAGACAAAAACGATTTTGTTCTTTTTTTATGTATTTCAGAAGCCGAAGATACTTGACATTTTCAACAAATGTTTATATTGGGATTTTCCATATATTTAGCCTTTTCAAAATATTTTGTCTCTTCTTGAGGTAGACTAGGTATATATAAACATGAGACCTTTTTTTATAAATGTTGATAAAACTTGAAAATCTTGAAAATTCAATACAAGATCCCTTATAAGTTGTTCATAAACCAATTAAAATATTATTGAAATTACAGTAAAAATATTTTTTTAAATATTTAAGTTAGAATTTTGACAAATTTTATCTAAATCGCAAACATTTGCAAATTATTTTGAAGTTAAAATGCATACAATTTTTAATATTCTTATATAACATTTAAATGTTTAATTAAAGATTTCTCATAAGTTTGAACGTAATTTCACTAATATTTTTTATGAGTAACTGAGGTTTAAAATTTGACTAAAATTTAAGATTTTTGGTCAAACGAATAACTTAGTATATTCTTATTAATTCACAAACAAAGCAGATACTTGAAATTTTCAACAAATAATTAATTTTAATTTACTGTTAAATATTTATTAATATAAATAATGTATTCTTTATATAAACATTCAGAACTAATGATTTTATATTATGCATTACTTAACATAAAAATCAGAAATTGAAATAATTTTTTTTTTAAGAAATAATATTAAGTTGTCAGAATGTAGAAAATCTTAAAAGTTTATATCGAACACAATACATGTGTATTTTATCTAAATACTTTGAGAAAACTTTTAGTTTACTCCATTTGTACAACATTATTATGCTATTAAAAAACTTTGCATACAAATCATATAGCTGTAATACAAAAATAAATATAAGATGTAGTAAAAAATATTTATTATTTTTCAAATTAAATTAGTTATCTAGTTATGTTCTTGTAATATAATGAGTTACAAAATATGTATGGGTGTTAGTGAGTTTTTATCAAGATCTAATTCAGGATCTTAAAATAAACGTGATCTGTGTGTACAGTTGTATTAAGTAACTTCTTGTTTACAATATTGAATTACAATACAGTGGAATATCATTCATATTTATTTTTTAACAAGCCATTAACTATTTTTTAACATTTTATCGGTTTTGCCCCGATACTGGGGCAAAATCGATTTGTAATGGGGCAATACCGATGCATGGTATAACAGATACTAAAATAATGATGGAGAAAAATATAATATTAACCTTTTTTTCAAAGGAACTTACTAAACCAAATACAAATAACCATTGTATTTAAGTATTTTAACTATAGTAGTAATGGTTTCATAAATTACCTATGTAGGTATTATAAGACATTTATAACTTAATTAATATTAAATAAAAACAAATTTTAACAACACAAGTTGTTCTTAATAAAATAAAATAATTGATTATTAGGTTGGTGTATCTAATCATAACCTATAATAAATAAATAGCAATTATCAAGCATTATAAAAACTCATCGGTTTTGCCCCGAAGTATAATTTTTACGAAATTGTTGATAACTTACACAATATTATTAGATAAAATAAGTTAGTGATTGTAAAACAGTCTTTACAAGTTGTAGATTCATACTAGACGAGTATTGTAATTTGTAATTGTAGTATAGTTCTATCATTGTTAAATCTTATATTCAAAATATGAAATTATAATAATAATTAACATTAAAATGTTCGTAATCGAATAACAATTCAAACAAAAACGTTGCAGTTGATGTTAACAGTGATGACATCATGTTTCATGATAAGGAATTAAATAAATTTAAAACTTATAATTTTCATCCATAGAATAATGCGAAATAAGCAATATCGGTTTTGCCCCAGTATCGGTTTTACCCCGTGTTCCCCTACACACTTACTTCATTAATAATTTATAACTTTATTACCATAAAATGAACAAATAATTATTTCTAAATTAATATATTCCTAGATTGATAGGCTACATGATTATACATAAAAACCAAAGCATTTTCATAATCGAATATTTCTTTTGTAAATTGTAAATATAATATCGATATTTGACAACATAAGGAAACAATACACAAAATGTTTACTATCATTTTCGATAATGGCAGTACCCAATTAGTGCTGTAAACATTATGATGGTGTTTACCTTTACAATGCAAAACACTAAATAAAAAACTTTCTCGAGTAGTATTAAGATTTATTGGTAGGGTGAGCAAATGGCACCCTGTAATAATTTGAGGTTTTTTTTCTACTAAATTACATTTACCTAGTATGGCTCATTTCACAGCCATCTTAATCGCACACACCCACAATTCAATATTTTGCTGAAGAATCGGTATCTAAAATAATACTTGTAATGAGAATCTCCGTTTTTCTTTTTGAGTTATTAACTTGTACTTACATTTTTAATTATTAGCTTTAAGATATATTGTTCACTTCTTATATGTATTACCTATTCTCGTTTATTGGGATTCGACCTGTACTGTTATAATATAAAACAATGACAGTATAAGCATTAATAAAATGTTCAAAATAATTGGTGTTTTATTGGTGCTTTCTTAATTTATGTTTATTTTTTTTTTTAACTTCTGTTAAACAATGATAATTAAAGCTACTATAAATTAAGATGAGCAAATCGAATTTTGTTGTATGTACGTTAAAATAACATAAATAAATATGGTGTTATTTATGCATATATAAAGTTTTAACGATTTGTTTTAAAAATAATTATAAAAACTTTTAGTACCTATAGGTTTTTTTTTTTTTTAAATATTTTAACGTAGGGTTTTTTTTTAAATATCAATCACTTTGGTAATAAAATATTTAAGTTAATAATTGTGTGTTTAGTATATATAGATTTTAAACAAACATTTGTAATTTTGGGTATAGGTAGGAACAATTGCTTATATTTTGATTATACAATGTCGGAAGAAAATTATTTGGTTTTTCCTGATGTTGAGTATGATACACATTCATTTGATTTATCTCAAGCGCAATGAATAATGTCATAACTTTCATTCTATACAACAACAAAAAATGTTCTGTTAAAGTAAATTAATTATTCACACATAACAATCCTTTGTAATGATATAGGATACATAGGGGTAGGGAAATTGATATCCTAATATAACGATAAAACTCTAGTTTAATTCAATACAATTACCTATATAATGGACTTAAAATTGTAATATATTATTCTATGGAACCTTTAGTCTATAGTATAGTCTCTATATACAAGACGGTAGACACCACCTAAATATTAATTAAAATAATGTCTATCAATTAATTTTATATTTCATCTATTTTTGCTTGAAAGATATTATTACGCAGGTAAAGAAGATGTTGAATAATAACATATTTCAGAAAAAAAATCCTTAAAATATCACATATTGTTGATAAGTTCATCAGCTAATTTCTGTAGGTAATTAAATTGACAATATAATATTATACTCAAAAATTCAATATTGAATATAAATTACAAATTAGCTGCAATCATAATAAAATGTTAGAGAACCAAAAATGTATATTCCATCTAACTTTTAAGTGAATTTTTTAAACGTCCAACATAAACATTAAAATATAACCTACAAAATAAATTATAATAATTATACCTATTAATTTCTTATATAAAATAACGGGTAAAAATAAATAATGACTAAATTATACGGTGGATAAACATATGTTTATATTATTATAACAAGTGGTGGAGACGTTTATCTTCGTATTATTATTATTTCATAGTCCAAATGACTTGGGTATTCCTTTGTAACGGCATCGTCATCACAATGGAGAAAAAGATATAATATATTTTTGTCAAGATAGAAGAATTTAATTTCATCTGGCAATGGTCGAATTGTGCCCTTTACAGTGCACATAAAATGTTCAATTCCTGAACAGGAAAACGTGTGGCCGGGGGTGAGAGGATTAGGATTTACTCTCAGGGGCAAGGTGAAAAGGCCCGCGATGCTTTTAGCTATTCTATTTATATCTATATATAGATTCGATTCCTAAACCAAAACGGGAACAATCGAACTGGAATAATCGTACTTTTATTGATCTCGAAGTTTTTTCTCCTCTTTTCCTCCTTACTTATCATGAACAAAATAGTCTAGATCAGGCATAAATGCGGGTATGCGAGCAAATTTAGAATGTTTAAAAACAAATAGTCAGACAAATTAATCATCGTTTTAGAAATAATCCTGAATATACAATGGTTATAACATATAAATAATAAATCACAATATTTTAATAATCATACCATGATATTTATACAATATTGTGTACCTTATTAATTTTCTTCGAAAAGTTATAATCTTGGATTTAAGATTTTACATAATTAAATATTAAACTGTGAAATTATTAACTAATATTATTACAAAATATCAAAATATTTGTGTATAGATTGTATGCATTAAAAATTATGGGTAAAATGGTTTCATGATATTTCGACTTTTATTATCAAAATATACCAATGTATTTCCGTTTGAATTATATTTTGTACCTGAAATAAAAAATTATCTTATTTAAATTATGTTTAATACAATTTTGTTTTTATACAGCCAGTATACCTTTACCTGTATAAATTAAAGAATATGTTTATAAATAGGACAAAATATCATATCAACAATGTCTATAGATCGTTAACAAATTATTAGTAAATACAATTTTTTTTTATTGTTTTTAGTTTGTTTAGGTGTTATTTTATACTTGTAGGTATTGTAATTTTTACCACTCATAATACAAAGAAATAAATATTCATTAATAAGTCATTTTCACAACTTTGAGTTGAAATTTATTTCAGTTCTTCATTGAAATGCATTAGTATTGGCATTTTACAAAGGATTGTTGTAATTTGTAAAGTAATATGTGGCAGTAAATTACTATATTTGAAATTCGAACTTTCTGTAACCAGAAATTTCACTTTGATCGTAAGCTTCCATAGGTATAGGTTATATTTTCATTTTTATTCGAAGAGACAAAACACTAGACTTTAATATTTATTTACTTTGACTTTAATCTTTTTCAAACATATTTATAAATAGTACTTTTATACATATTGTTCAGTTAAAATTTGTCTTCTAAACTTTAGGTACTCTTGCTAAATTAAATTGCATATTTTGTTATTATTGTTATTTTATATTCTCGAATTTGGGACTTATTTTAGATGTACAGTGTGTAGCAGAAAGAACTGACCAAAAAAAAAAATTTATGCTACTCAAACTTATGACAAAAATTGATAAAATTATAGGATTAGTAAATAGTTTTAGAAATATACCCATGTTAGCAAATTTCCAAAAGTAATATTTTTAAAAAAGTTATACCATTCCAGATTAATTTAATATTATAAAAAATAAACTACTTGATTTAGATAAATGTTTTTACCATCCATATAGTTCTTATAATCAGATTCACAAATTGGCTATTTTGAATTTATTCAAAAAAATTTAAATCGAATTTAAAATTTTTCATTTTCAGTATTAAAAAATAAAAATAATAATTTTTTTTTATTACACATATAGCGCAAGTGGCTATAAATTATATATCAAAAAAAAAATTTTTTAAATATTGATTAAAACAAAAGTTATTCCAAAAGTCAGTTCTATCTGTTACACCCTGTATTTAATTGTATCAAATAAACTAACAGCTCAATTTGAACATTCGAAATTATAGCTGAATTAAGTTAGATATATTTAAAATAGAAAATTTTATTTTGTTATCATTGCTATAATATAAAAAGAGAGGGTTTTATATACAGATCCTTATAATCAGTGGAAACTGCAATAAAACGTTTTCTTCCTGACTTGATGATGTTGAAGACAATACAACAATGAAAATCATGAACAATCCTCTCCCTCGATGTATATATGCCCATGCTGTCATAAAAAAATACTATCCATATGATTTTATCATATTAAAAGATAATAAAAGTAGTTAGGTAGGTAAGTATAAAAAAAAAAAAAATAATAATAATCTCTTTGTAAGACGTGGGAAATGCATTTTAAATTTCCAAGGTTTAATATACCTATATTTAATTGTTTTTTCTTTTAACGAATTTACTAAAGTGTTCTCGCAATGTTTAAAATAAAAATAACAGTAAAAGTATACAAAGATTTAAATATAACAAAATAGAGAATTAAAAAACATTTAAATTGTAATTATCATTCATTAGCATGCATTTTATCAAATTCAAGCTTTAACAAATGTTTTAATTAAAATATCTGACAATTTTTATACTTAATAGGTACAAAGTAACTTTATATTAGTATAAGCATAACTTATGTGTTTAAAATTAATTTTATATTATTATTTGTGTATTTTTAAACCAGAAATTTAAAGAAATCATAGTGACGAGTTAGATGTCTTCATAATATTTTAAACTATTAAAGCAGAATATACATTATGTATATTGTATATTTTGTATAAATAAAACAAAAACAGAAGAATTTTGAATAATAGAGGTTTTATCTAAAATATACTTAGATATATATTTAGTGTATTACCTTTTTTCATGATTTTTTTAGATTACACCAAATTTGACATTTAATTTATTCATATAGAAGTTTTCAGAGTATACAATATACATTTATAACAAAGTATAAGTAGTTAAAAAGACGAATAGAGATGGATGAGATAAGATTTTTTCGTTATTAGTTAGGTATCAACAACTTTTTGGTATCAAGGGAGTGATTAAATTTAAGAAGATGTAGTGTGACGAACATCAAGGTTATTATTGCTAGTATAGTGTATAATTAGGGTTAAAAGTAAATTAAATTAAAACATTTATTTAAGTTATAAAAACAGCTTATTAATAAAAACAAAATACACGACATTTTAAAACGTTTATAATTATTAATTATTATATAAATGTTCATAATTTGGAAATATGTTATTAAAGAAGTAAAAATTAAACAGTCTTTTTTATTTGGACGTTGGGATTATTATTTGAAAATAATTATGACATTTAGTTATTAATATAACTGAAAATATTGTGTAATTAATTCAACGATCTTAAACAATTGATTATACTTGCTATTATAAATTATGGTTCTCTATAAACAAACAAAAGCAAATTTAATAAATGCAAAAACTAAAATAAGTCATTATAATTTTAATTTCTTTTAGGATAAATATTTCGAATGCAATAAAAACAAGAATTATTGTTCAGAGTTCAGATTTAAAATCATCATATCCATATTCAATGAGCTGAAATTGACGAATGATTAATCATAATGACACAACTCATGGGCGAACGACCCCACTTGAGCCGGCCACATTATACGGGTGCTTATGACATGGTTATTGGCAGAAAGGGGATTTGCCTAACCCATCATTGACCGGAAACAAAGCTTCCCCATCGATGTATATACACAAACGTACATGTCGAATAGCTACTACTGTGTTCTCTCTAGATTTTTCTGCATCTCTCTATCCATATCCATTCTCTCTCTCTCTCTCTTTTCAACCATACAAATGCTAAAAGTTGAATGTTTCGGGACGAAGAGGTGAAGAACAAAAAACAATCTCCCACAAAACGGTTTGGTTTTTGGTGAATTTCATTAAGGCATCAGCAGATAAGTGAAAATTCCATTGGTGACGGATGAGAGGGGGTTAGTGTGTTTTCAAAAGACACGAGTTGTACTGCTCAGAGGCGGTGGCGGTTGTGGTGCAAAAGTTAAAAAGGAAACGAGATAATTGGATTTTGCGGGCAATGAGCGGACCAAGGCTCAGCCACCACCACCACGTGTCTCGAGGGACGTTATTGGTTCTGTTGATAAGAAGATTAACACGGCGAGTAGCTGTGTGCATATACAGAGATGACAGCAAGAATGATGTGTATACGGTGTGTTCATGGAACAGTGTAAATGTCCTTATAATAGTACTTATAATAGTATGTACATTATTCAAAAAACCATCATCGTAATAATCGTTTGGATCAATAGTTGTGAGTATCAATAATATATTGTAATTTATAATACTCACTAGCATTATATGGCAGTAACATAAGCATCACTTATTCAAATCGTATAGGTTATATTATTATGCACATTAGAATATTGGATAGTATAAGTGTTTAACAAAATATTAATTACTAATCATTTATTTATTAATAATAT
This sequence comes from Acyrthosiphon pisum, assembly GCF_005508785.2. Classification (NCBI taxonomy): domain Eukaryota; kingdom Metazoa; phylum Arthropoda; class Insecta; order Hemiptera; family Aphididae; genus Acyrthosiphon; species Acyrthosiphon pisum. Next base: position 34,161,420 of record NC_042496.1, read on the forward strand.
ATTTTCATTATTTGTAACTAGAAAACATGTACCTATACCCAGTGGGTATATTACCCTCTATTGTAATAACTAACTTTAAATCAAAAATACTGTTACAATACGAAGGTACTATAGTAGGTAAATGATCAATATGATCCATGTATAATATATTATTTTTTTTTTTTTTTGTAAATTTGTTAAACCTTTGTTATAACTTTGAATCTTCACTAAATTTTGCAAATATCGAAAAATTCTAATAATATTAGGTATATCGTATGGTCGAAATAAATAAGCTTAACAATTAATACAGAACTAGGATTATATTGGTTCTCTCCAGTAATTGGATACTACACTTATAATAATCAATTTGTTTAAAAATACCGATGAGAACTTTATAAGTATACGCATTACAAAATGACGTTTTGAAAAATGTGTTTTGCGGGTTTTTTTTATTAATGATTAAAACAGTAGATCAACGAGTGAACCACTGTCACTATATTTTTGTCATGCTAGTAACCACACACCGCAAATGGAATAATATTTTAACGTCAGGTGACATATGACGCAGCTTGACATAATATCACATTAATTTTATTCTTGGATTTAGATGATAGAGCGTGAAGCATATTATAAAACAATTGATAAAAACCACAATAGATCTTAAAATTTGTTTTAAATAAAGTTCAATGTTGTGAATATTAATAATAATTCTATGTTCAGTTTAATATAATATAATGATAATAATAACAATAGCAACAATACATTACGCTTTTGGATTATAATATAATCTATAGTGATTAAGAGGTATTCAATAGCACTTTTAATGATTTTGTTTGTTTGAGTGAGTAAAATGTATTTTGTTTCTTTATATTGTAAATTATATTTTACGGGAAAATAAACGTTTCTATATTACATATGGATAAAAATAATAATAACAAAAATATATCATTTATCATTTATTCCATGAAGGTAGGTACTTAAATTTGTCTTCCTTAGTAAATTTTACCTTGATGTGTTGTAGATATTATGTAGTTTTTTCTTCTAAAATATAATTTCCTCTAATTTCCTATACGATTTATAATACATTATTTATTTTATTTGTAAGCCTTAGAAAACAATACAAAATATGCAAAATATATATTGACGCTAAATTCACAGATTCAATGTCAGTTGTGCAGTATAATTAATAATGACGTTACATTACTAGAAAATATCTTCTGTACACGAATAATCATATTATTCCGGTCATTTCGTCACATACCTGTTCATAGTAACACGACTATAATAATATAGGTCGTTGTTTTAATTTGGATGCATCAAACTCGACGGACAATAGTTCTATTCACCACTACATATTATTCCACCCCATTCATCACGTCGTGTCTCACTGTATGACAACACCATTGCCTTCGAATGTATAATAATAGAGCAGTTGTACACAAACAATGTTATTAATTATTATTTTCGTAGCGTTACGCACTGCTCGTTTCAGGACCATTTTTACAGTGTCACAGCGTAATAAGTTCACGGGATTACGCATCGAGGAATTCCGCTCCACCTCTTCAGTACCAGACATTCACCCCGTCGTATTTCCTTTAAGGCGATTTTACCCGTAGTAGGTATAACGGCCCACGGAAAGTGAAAGTGAAGAGTAAAATGAAGAAAAATAAACACTAAATTTATATATATAATGTTATATAACCTGCCTACTAACGGACGTTTACTTTATATGAAAAGTGTTTTTTTTTTATCGCATTTTTATTTTATCCCTAACTGCCAAACACCAAAAATAAAACACTATTTCTCCTCGAAAAAATATTTTCAAAAATCATTAAGTATAGGTGGTAAGTATCTCCGCCCAACGCACATCTAATGCGATTAAGCGCCATCATGGTTTGATATAGGCTTTAGCAACATTTAATTGAATTCGAGTCTATCTCCCTATAACTTAAATGTTCCACGAAGTCTAGTACTCGTATTTAATGATATTATTCTTAATACACTGGAGTAAAATTATGTAATTTATTTACGTACGTCATGCTTCCTTATTTAATTTAAATTTAACAGTTTTTACTTATGCGTTTTATATTAATATATCTTAATATTTTTTAAACATAACATTGGGAGCTGATTTGATGATTTTATTCAAATAAATAGCAAGGAAACTAATAATGCTATTAATGTACATAACTGTATATCTAACAATAGAATTTACAACTTTCATTACCTAACTATTGATTGAAGTTATTAAACAACGGTTGGTGTGACAATACTGCCTGGGACGGAGATTTGAAATGTTGTCAACTGCTATTCTATAAGTTCAGTAGGTGAAGACGTTTGAGTAAATTTTAGTTCCATAAAATTAAGTTTCATAAATAATTATAGTTTTTAATTGAAGAACAACTTCAGTTAATGGCTTAATGTTATATATATAGATAATATTATAAGAATGCATAGAACATAAGAACTTATCACTAAAAAATTTAGTGATACGTTATATGGGGCAAATAATGATATTATGATAATTGATAAATGATAGTAAATAACATCAACGATTAATTAGTGATAATTAACGATCTATATTATTATTCTATATTCTAGTTACAATTAGTTATGTACGCAAAGTTTAGAGTAATTTGAGTATTCAAATTTCCATTTTCAGGCACAACAATCAAATAACAAATTTGAAATTGACAAATATTGCAATCAGTTTTTGGACAAAACCTTAAAAAAAAACCCAAATTGTCTTTCTCTCTTAACGTTCTCTCTTCCCCAAAAAAGCACACGGCTTCATATGAAACTGGTATAGGCATGTCCTATCCATTTTTATATTATCTATGATGTTATATTATAGTTATTACGTATATTATCAATCGATCTGATAATTAATATTGTGTATAGATATAATTATAATGTAATTTAATACGTATACAACCATTACGACCTGACCTGAGTCCCGGATACGGAGAATCGATGGACGTCAATAATATGTTTATGACGTGTGCAGGGGGTGATATGGGTTTTTATTTTTATTCCTAAAATATGCTTTTACTTTGCCCTCCCCCCTGGTTCATCAACATAGTATGTTTATAGTTTGTATGTTCCTGTTGAAAAAACATTTCTCATCGGAAATAATATGTATTATGGTAATAATTGACAAATGATACCAGAGACACTAGTCCGTTTTTCCTAAAGGTTGTCGAAATAATTTACTATTACTTTTATACTGCAATGAATTAGCATTAAGTTTCAATTAATTAACAACTTTAATTTAATTTACCATCCCCGTTTAATTATAGTGGTTTAAGATAAATCGTTATCAACTATATTCTCATGTTATAATAGTTGTAATTACAAATTATCCAAAAACCTATTATCGAATTGAATTGTAATAAATGCTATAAAATATGAATCGATTAATTTATTATAATATAATAAATTAATCGATTATATAAAATTCACTTAGTTAAAGACTGATAGTCCACTTATTATAATTTCGTTTGTTTAAACTAATTATAGCTACCTATGATATCAGTAAAATATTATTTTTGTTTTCAATTGTATGAGCAAATATTAAAACAAATATTATAATATAACATTGAATTGAATAAATTATTATTAAGTATTAACCTTTGATACTAAAATATTGAGAAAAAATTGCTATTATAAATATCAGACGTTATATAACTTTATATAATGACGTTTTATTTTTAAAGAGACAAAACAGGATATTTTTAAAAATTATAATAAATATAAAAATGTTTATTTTTAATATGATTTGTCATTCCTAAGATTTTTCTGGAATTGTTTTACTTTATAATGTTATTCATCTCGTATACTAAAAAACTATACATAGATCAATTATAATATTCATGCTTCACATTTTTTTCTAATAATTGTGTATATTTGATTTTTCTATTTTTTTATGTTAAAGAGTAATCATTTTTATTTCTATTGATCTCAAATAAGTGTCAGTTGGCCATTTTTTATTATTTCCATAAATAAAATTTACATTTACATGAATAAAAAGAGTTAGTTCAGATACATTTTTACACTCATTTTTCATATTATAGTACCTACAATTAATTTAACACCGTAACTGAGTATATTATGTATAAACGTATGATAGTACATTTTGATTCGTTATCGAATATATAACAATGCTGACTTGAATTGTTTTCTGTTTACATCAATTTCGTTTATAAAACAAAACCTTCTATATGTATGATATAATACTGTAGTGTAATAATCGATACTACGAATTTCTAAAAAGTTCAACCGGGAAATAATAAAAAAAATAAAATAAAATACGTTTTATTTTCGCCTAAAACTAGTAGTAGTTTGTACACAATTCAAACGCTCGTTGGTCTTTAGGGTATAATTTAACCCTTTCGACGGTTCTCGTCTGTTATTTCCCGATGGAAATCAAAATCGTGACTCTTGTTTGGATTTTTCCAAGGAATTTTCGGCTAAAGTGGGCGTGTGAGGAACATCTGGCTCGGTCGCGTGTCGCCCCCCAAAAGATGGCCATCGATTCAAATACCGGTGACTATACAGTGTCCTCAAACTATAATTTGTATATACCGCTTCATGGGCTTTTACGAGTTATTAAAAATTAAAAAACAAAACTCCAGCTGCCAAGTAGGCGAAATATATTATGGTTGTGTATACAGACAGGTTTAATTTAGATAGCGTACAACGCTCATAAATACTGCCAGTAACGGACGCGGGGAACGCACCAATTTGTACCACTTTCTCAGCCCAACTTATAGCTGTTGGTGAGACTGTGTATTATTTTTATTTTTATTTTTTAGAAATAAAGTAGAGTGGACGAGTAGGAGAAAGAGATACGTTTTCAAAAGTTTCTCAGTCCCCGAGACAGACTGATGACCTGTATTGTGCCTGGACGAAAAGTTTTCTAAAGGGACCATAGTGTAAATAAATTAAAAAAGAAAAACATGGTAAAGTTCAAGTGCAGCTTTGGTACGAGCAGGTGGCTCATTTACACGTACCCGGAAAAAGCACATACACTTCCATGAAATGTACACTCAAAAGTCTTTTGGGTCATTCAGGTCATTTCTTTGAATACTAAAAAATTTTATTTTTTTTAATAATGTGTTGGATGATTTTAATTATAATACTAATAGTTGTTTCATATTACAGTTGACCTAGTATGAAGTGTTTGGTTTAATGGTTTTTCATAATACTACATACTGCCACGCTTTAATACCGTTACATACGCTCTAAGATTATTGTTTTTTTAATTATTATATATATTTTTACTATGGTTATACATTTATAATATAATATTTATTATATTAATTTATAAATTAAGATACCAATAATGTACAACTATAATTATATTCATGATTGAATTCATTAATGTAGTTTCATTTCATAAAGGTATGGAATTTATAATTTATTTTTTTACTAACCACTGTACATAATATTATGTAATAATAAATAATAAATATAACTCTCAACGCCTTACACGAAATTTCGCGGTAATATAGCTCAGATGTACGAAGTGAGATAATTGTCCAGTCAAACTTGAGGACATTTTCAATAAAATTTTAATTAAAATTCGTTTAAAATTAGAAATAAATTAATGATACATACTTGTATAGGTACTCAAATTAATTTAATTAAATTTTAGTTATGTTTTTAAATAAAAAATATATTTTATGTGTTGAAAGTAATAGTTTTCATCACATTTTACATACTGAAAGTAAACATGGTCAACACATCTGATTTTAATCATGCAAATAGACGGACAAGTTTCCAAATGTACCAATGCAGCATTTCGATTCACAATAAAATATTATAATACAATAATTTACAACTTTACCTAAACGAAAACATACTATAATTACTATAGGTTTTATTTAGGATACAATTAATTATAATAAGAATGAGCAGAATAATTACAAAACATAGGAAGCTGTTGGAAATATTGTTTTGAAAGTTTATAATACTTGCTATACTAAAATTGATCAGCTGTGTGCGTCCCGCGGGGACGGGACCAAGCAAATAACGACAAAAGACATACCTATCCCCTGTTTTTTTAATATTTTATGAGAGATAAAAAAAAATGAACAAATTTTTATGGTGGAAAGACTTTACTCTTTTCACTATGTTGATCAGCCTGGTCGTGGTGACTGTATAATATATTTATATAATCATATTTAATATATAGTGGTATAAAGTACAAAATTCGCTAACGTGTTATTCCCTTAACTAAAATTTTAATTCAACCGACGTCCATTTAAAACTTTCATTTTTCTTGCTACTATAAAATCGAATTCATTAACTATTATTAAGTATTACGCATTTTATTACATGGTTCTGAAGATATTAAGAGGTCTTCCATGAACCCTTTAAAATTATAGAATCGTCATTTACCATAACAATGCATTATTTAAATTTATTTAAAAAATATTATTTTGTTAATTCTGAGAAAAACGTAATTTTTTTAAATTATATAAACCCATGTCCATATTAGAAAATTATAAATCATATCAACTGTATAATACAACATGAAATATCAGAAGCTTCTATAGTTATATATATATTAATTAAATTAATTTAAAACAATTTATATTTTTAAAAATGTATTCAATCGTCTCTCGATACTTAATAATTTTAGTAGGTAAATGTATTTAAGTTTTTAAAATTTTATAATTTTTATGAAAGTATATCTATAGTAAAATATTTTTTTTTTTTGAAAATATAGAAAACTAAATCGTGTTTGTACCAGGATTAAAAATGGATCTATTGTAAGATACTTTTATGATAAGAATATTTTAATAGTCATATTTTTTTTATTTATATTGCATTTTAAATTACATTTTGAAGATTTATTAATATTATTAAATATTATCACATAACATTGTTATCTAAACATAGTATAAAGTCATATGGATGACATTGTTATCTATGGTAAAAAATACTACAGATTTATAACAGGACCTATAGACATTTCAATGAGTTTTTCAATAATTTTATTTAAAATTATAAATTATCATAAATTATACAGTTGTTTAACTAGAACAAACGTAGTATAAATGTATAATAATATGGTTTGAATGAAAAAACAAAAAAATATATTTTACATGTCAAAAGAATTTATTCATTGATATTTATTTATTTTGTGAATATAATTTGGTGATGTAATTTATTTTGTTATTTTGAACCCTATATTTATGCATGTCAATATTGAACTTTTATTAATGGAATAGGTAACTGAAAAATAAAGGTATTACAAAATTTGATACAAATAATGACAAATAATGTAACATTTTCCATAGATATAGTCATACTTGTACACCTATCTAGTTCTTCAATATTATATTCTAGACAACAACCTTCGTGTATTTTATTATATTACTATTATGTCTTATATATTTTAATATTAAAATATTAAAAACGTATTTCCATAATAAGTAATATATTTTTGAAAATAATTTAAAAATGATAATATAAATTACAATTAATTAGCTATGATAGATTGGGCAAAAAAATAATTGTTTAAATTGTTTTATCAGCAAAACATTACTTAGCGGCAAGGGAGTGGTGGACCCGAGTTAGGTTAGATTAGCCCGCATTGACACTGTAACTATAGGTACGATCTATTTATTAAATAGATTTAATCATTTTAGATGCTTAATTGAAATCGTTTTAATTGTTGTGTAAACAGAAATGAAAATAAATGGTTATTTCCTAATATTTTATTCAATCTATAGCTTTTGTAGTCTAAAGAAGTGAATTGATTTAATAATACGAATTTTAAGTACATTTTATGTATTTTTATATGTTTATTAATTTACCTAGGTAATTAATAATCTTAAATTGTAAAATTACATATTATTTTGCATAATATATCATATACCTACTTAATATATTATCCTGTTTAATTTTTTTTAAGTTATAAATGATACTATTTACAGTGAACCTTATTAACTTATCCCAACTGTCATTTTTAATAATGAATACAAATGTGTAATGAGTGATGACAAATTTTTTATTCGTAAGTAAAAATAATATAAGTACTAATGATTATAAATGACTAAAAAAATAAATAAACAAACTAAGTGCTTATTTTTTTCCAAAGGAACCGTATAAATTATAATTTATCAAGTCCCTACGACTGATATTTTTTGAACAACAACAAAATAGCAAATATTATATTCAATTTCGTCTACGTTTTAACTTGAATTATCTATAAAAAAAAAATTGTGCATATTTATTATCTATAGTTTTTAAATACAGTTAGAACAACTTATTTAGGAACCTTGTTTAAATATTTAGTAAACATGTCAAGTATTTACGGTTATTTATTTTCGAAAAATCGATTTTTACAAAAACTGGTGATTTTAAAATATTCCCGTTTTCCAACATTTTTAAAAGTATTAATTATTTATTACTTTTGTCCCCTAAAACACAGACTAGATCCAATTTTAATTTTAACTGTTTTATTTTATGTTATCTCTATATTATATTTTATTCTCCACGATAACATTTATTCATTGAAAAAAACCATAACTTTGGAAATAGGCCTAGACATTTTAGATGGAATTTCATAAAAAGAATACAATGCCCAGGCCCTGGCTAAGTTATTTACAAAATTATTGAATATGAATAATAAATACGTTTTGGGTGCTAATCGCTTGATTGAAAGACATATTTTAATGTTTTTACTTCCGGTGTAAAATGTAATGTTATGGAATTAAGTCCTATGATAAATAGGATAAAGCGGTTTTATTATAATAATATAGAGATTGTACCTACTGTGTACCCACATATTTTTTTCCACATTGACCCAATCTCCTGCTTGATCTCGTTAGTCAATTGAAATATTTTTTCCGTTCGAATTCTCGTTTCAAATTCATTCATAAGTCATAACGATAACTTATTTTCCATCGCTGTCATCGTTTTCGTGGTCGTTAATACCGCATTCGGCCGTCCTTTAGGTCACTATATTAATAATAATATAGGACGCAGTTGCTGGTAAATACTCTATAGTATTGTGTACAATCCCGAATCCTAAATAATATTATAGTTCGAGTCATGACGTCTATACATAATATAGTGTATTCTCGCAATCATTCTTCACAATGTTAAATTAAACCCGTCACAATAACACGTCGTTCTCTATGTAGATGTATTATAACTGTATCCGCTATGCTGTTATTATTCAGTCACAATATATTAAGACCCGCAACTAATGACGATCCTATAATAATAATATTGTCGGTCAATGGGTTCGACGTCTGCTGCAGAAGATAAAAGAAAATTCAACCCCACACATCACACGCAAACACACACACGAGTGCTTGCGATGAATAATAATGATAATACAAATAGAATGAAAGGAATTCGTGTCATTTCATCATAGTTTATGGAATTAAAAACATAACAACAGTTGGTGTACAAAATAAAAGGATGTTTAATGATTGTTTTTAAATAAAAATGTTAGACTGATGACAAGTTTTTAGTGTGTATTGCAAACAATCATCATAAAAGTAAAAGTTTTAAAAATATGTATTATTGTACTATAAAAGAAACTTTACTGCGTTTGTCAAATGAAATTGTAAAAAAATGACGACTCCTATGGCCTGTAGGCCTATATCTATGACGCTATGTACATATATGTGCATTACCAATTACCATTAGGAGTATGATATTGAAAAACTGTTTGATTAATATTTAAACTGAATCTGTAGTTAAATACTTAAATGAGTTTCAATTTTAAGCAATAAACATTAAGGCCACGGCAGTATCGTAGCGATCAAATTTCATGTGGAATAAAAACCTCAAAACGCGCATTAATTTTCTGAAGCCATTTCTTAATAGATTTGAAATATTAGATCGCCTTGTAAAGCAACTAAAAGCCAATATTTTAAAAATTTTAGGTATTCTATATTCCGGTCGTTAAAAGTTAAATTTTACATATTCAATGACATTTTTAATTTAATTGTATTGATTTATTGAAATAAAAATGAATACAATTTATTGAAATCAGCCTTTTAGCCACATTATAAGATGATCAGTTCTATCTAAACATTTTTTTTTTCCAAAGCTGTTGGAAATGGTATCATAAATTTATATATTATATATTTTTCAGTATGGAATTTTATCGTTGCGCAACTCTGGCGTTCCTCTTAACCACCCTCAGATAAAATCCTGATTACGTCTTTGTATGCATATATTATCAAGTTATAAAATCATAATTACTTACACGATATTGTTATTTTACAGATATGTAGGCCATATGCACCTGTAGGGAAGTGCTTTTCAAAATAATGAAACATTTGGCTTCCAATGTTTCCATTTTATATACAAAGTGAGTTCACCTAATTTAATCAAATAATTGCCATATATAATATTATATAGATACACATATAAATTCCTAAAACTATATTTATCATCTTAACTTAAGGTATTTAATATTAAATTTAGACCAATTACCTAATATTACATTCCTGAATCCATTATTCTTTGAGTGGAATAGAGTGGAATTATTATTTTTTATAGCTCCAGATTATTATAAATACTTGAATAATCAATATAAATAACAATTACTTATTTTACGTCTTACATTTGGATTTATTGAACAAGTACCTACTAAGTAAAATTATAAGGTTTTTTCATAGCTATATTATATATAAAGAGAGAGATAAAAATGTATAAAACACAATCGAATAAACGTAGTAAAAAAAAAAAAAATACTAGGTACTCATATGAAAAGTACCTATCTACACTTTTAGATTCTAAGGAAAATGTTGAATATATTGGTTTTACATGATGCATGTAATAAAATGCCAAGTAAAGTATATCAAAATCATAAATATAAAACAAAATATGAGATACGCTAAGACGGGAATATTTACAAAACACCATCGACATCAGTCTGTTCTATCAGAACAATGTTCATGTTTCTTTATTTTTAGTCACTAAATGTAAAGTTTAAATTTGTAAAATTAAAATTAAATAGATTCTCATTTTAAATAAATTTGTTATGGGTGTGATAACAATATGTTAAATACAATTTAAAAGTATTCATTAAGTATCTAAGGTACACATATAATAACAATTTTGTACATGCATAGTCAACGATGAACAGTCTGAAAGTAAAATTGATAGGTAATTGAATATATTTGGAGAGTGGAGTCCAAAAAAAATAAATTAAGGGGTCAAAAAGACAGATGTGCAAGGATCAAAGAGATTAGATATTGATAACGCCGAAGTACCGGGGAGGACCTAAGAGTTAACTAATTCGAATATTTTTCGGGTGACTGTTATTATATTAATAAAATATAAATTCGATTAAAGTCATCGTAAGTTTAATTACAAAGTTTTAATTATATTGACATTAGTTTGCATAACCTAAGATTATATAATTTTGGAAATATTTCCACGAGGTTTTAATTATATTTTACCTTTAAAATGAAAACGAAAACAGCTTTAACTATAGATAAATTATGTTATGGAGGGTTTAATAATTGTCTTATTTTATTTAAGGGGATTCGTTACCAACGGTTTTTAAGGTGTGTGTGTGTGTGCGTGTGTTTGTAATAGTAAAGAAAAAACGTGGTGCTCCAACATATGTCAAAAAAATCAACATAAGCGCTAAAACGAATATTATTTATACCTTTTTTTGTTAATTAAAAATTGTATTAAATAACCCAGTTATCTTTTGAAATATCTGAAACTGAATTGGATACTTCATCGAGTTTTCTTAAAAATTATATTCTTACGTTGTTTAACTATTTGTTTGAGTTTAATCAAATCAAATTTTGAAGAGTTTTAACTTCAAGTGTATTTTTGTACTCGTATCCGATTGCTAGGAAAATTTAGTACTTATAAAATAGTTTTTTTTTTGGTAGAAAACGCAGCCGGAATCGAATACTTTCAAGTGTGAATTTAAGTTAATTATGAAATGTAAACAGTGTTCTTTGGTATAACTATAGGTCATATGTCATACCAATATTTGCTTATATTTGTCTAAAATAATATTTGTTTTATTATCATTTCAACAGTTCATATCTTTAATTGGATTAAATATTTATTTTCATAAACATTATTTCTATTATCAATCAGTTTAAATAATTGTGTCCTCCGAAATTATAACATCAAAAGGTTTTGCTGTAGGATAATAGGATATTCTACAATAAAGCACTCTAATCAATATGCAAGTATGTAACTTCCGTAGGCTTTAATCGAATTTAGTACAAAATATCCATTTATATATCTTATTACCGGGAGTGACAGTGTTGGATTTTCTTCTCTATTCAGGAACACGTCAAATGCCATTAAAATCGTTCATAATTTCTGTATTTTAATATGAACTATTAAATCTAGAAGTGCAACTCGATATATAAGATTACCTTAGTATATATAATATATTTATTTATTTTATTAAATTCCATACATACGAATACTGAGCCCTACGAGAAAACTCGTGTTTTATATATATATTATATTATATTATTATTATTATAATATATAGTTAATGTATAATTATTAACTTAAGATATGAATTTTTTGGTAACCAAGATTAGGTATCAAATAACTATTTTAATAATTTATTACATTAAAATTTTAACAAACATTCGTATTTTTTTGTTATTCCCTGTATTTTAAAAAGCAGAGACTGATAATTTTCAATTTTTACCTCACAAAATCATCAACTAGACCCAATGAAACTTCACTTAAAATTGATAAATAAGAGCATTATTTCTACTAGAAAAATTGTCTTCAGACACATAAATAAAATATACAGACACACGTCATTGTAAAATCTATACATTTATTGCTCTAATCAATCAGAATTTAAAATGTGTGTAAAATAGTAAATTTTTAATACCAAGGTATTAAACTAATACATAAACATAAAAGGGTAAATAGGGTAGACATAATTTACTTACGAGTTAATTATTTACGGGCCATGATAAAATATTTATTGTGTACCTACTACTTGCTTTTAAAACTTTAATTGCCAATTACTAATTATAAAACAGATAATTTTATCAAATATTAATATCATAATCTACTCATTGTGAATAGTAAATTATTATTTATCAGTCTGCCATAAGTTTTTGTTCATACCACATAATTGGATACAAATGATAAATCAATAGATTTTTTTATTTTATAATTTATTAGTTCTCAGAATAAATCATGATAATTTAAACAGATTACAAGTCACTTAAAATATGTTAATAAAATATAATACACAATGTTTATAAATAAATAGACCATTTTATGCTTTCAATGAATATAGTATAATAATTGGTGGGAGGTAGTAACATTTTAAAAATATGTACCCATGAATTGATTAAAATTAATATAATTTTCAATATCGTTTACCAGAATAGGTCTCAAAATTGAATTTATCGTGGTAGGTATCTCCCTTATCTCGAGTATTAGATACTTCGACTTATCAATCTATGAACAAGTTCTCAAGCAGAGCTTTTAAACTATAATAATTATAATATATTATGATTTGTCGAAAAACTGCAGAACGACGTCCAGTAAAAATACTGAACTCTGCTGATTCATGGTCAACGCCTAAATATGCGTAGGTACCTACTATATATACGGACGCGTATACATCGCCCATATACTCGGGAAATTCAATTTTTGTTTTCTTCCCGGTGGTGTTTTTTTTTTCTCTGCGACGACCATCGCACTCGTGGTATCGAATATTAATGTGTAATCCCGGGGTCAATCGCGAAGTCCGGGTGGCACACGAACAAATTTGCGTGCTCGCGTTTTTTTTTCCGCATTCGCGCTCGGCCATCGCACACAGATGGCGTCTCGTCCGCGGCCCCGGGGAGTGCGCACACGCCGATCAACGGTCCCCCCCCAGTGAAGCACCGGTACTGCTGTGGATCACGCCTGCAGTTTAGTAGTCGCAAGTCTCGACGGCCGGTCCGAATGTACGTTTTTTGCACCGCGACGAAACGACGACAGTAATAATTATTAGAACGGCGAAAAAAAAAAAATAAAACCATAAACTGCCGAGGATATCGCTGTCGATACCATTAGCAATAAAACATAATAATAATAACACCATTGTACACATTATTGTTAACGATAATAATAATAATAATACTATTATATTGACGTTTACGCAATATCAAGTGGCGTGCACACGTGTGTATTTATCATAATATTATAACGAATGTGGTCGGCGGTGTAAATCGATCACAGTTATTTTTGAATTCGAATGTCGGGAGGAAACAGATTTAATTACCGACGGACGGTGTCGTGAAACTCTATACGATACCATCGTTACCGCTTATCGCCTCCCGAACATCATCATTCTTCCGGTTACGTATAATAATTATTGTCTCTTCTGAATAACGCACGCAACAATAGTTTTCACCACAAGACACCGCATCAGTCTCCACAGTGGCCGGTGAGTGAAAACGCCTTAACGCTAATAATGTACTGCCTATATAAATAACGTTATAAATACCATAATCAGCGCACCCACTTCCCCCCTCCACCCCTTTGACTAGCCCATCCCACTCACAGGCACTATCTATTATAATATTATTATGCTTTCGGAACAATTATAGAGACACGTCATAACAATATTCTTAGATTGAAACACTCACTCGTCGTTAATTATACGAGTGAGACACATGTCATCTTAATGAAGACAATTTTTATTAGAAATATTATGCTGCTTGCATCTGCGCGATATACTTCCAATATGGTGCGTTCCGTAAATATTTACATGGTTACAATTTCGTTCAAGAAATGCTGTCAAGAGTCAGTTTTACAAAAAGTTGACTATTCTTATTGTACCGCATTTTTATGTTCGTGGGACTAGGATGTTGAAATGAAATAAAACGTTTTTTAATAATAAATCCGTTATAAGCTGCAAAGGCACTCGTAAAGACTGAACAATATTGGTATAATATTATAAAATAATATTCGCTGTTAATAATAATAACAATGGAATAATTTGTTTACCACGTTTAAAATGTATAGTATTATTTAAATAAAAATAGTCTGAGATATGACAGAATTTTCTTAAATCAACGATATAAAATTGTATAAACTTACCGTCGACAATACAATTGATATGGATAACTTAATCGCAATAATATAATGAACATAAAATCATCAACTTGTAATTAGATTGCATGATTATAATAATTTTTTAATTTTTTCTTCATCAATGATATTTTATCAATATAATATTTGTAAATATTATCACATTTTCAGCTATTTTTAAGTTTTTCCAGTTACATGATCCAAACCAACAATAAGTAAGCTAGTAACTAGTAAGCCAGCTGAGTTAAATATATATATGTATAGGTATATGTATATTGTATAAAGATGATTTAAAACACATTTTTGCTTTGAATCGAAAATATAATTATAAATTTAAGATTTAACTTTAAACGCATGCCATTAAATTATAATTATTTAATAAAGCGTAAAACCTAAACCAACTGACACGATAAAACATTATTGAAACTTAATTGTTAATAATCTAATTTAGAGCTAAAACTTTATAGTTATAGGTATCGAATATGATTAAAACTTTCAGTGGATTAATTTTACTGACCAATAGTGATTCAATTACCTACGTAGTAACTTTTTTTACTACAGTTAATAGTTTTCAGAATGATAATATGATCTTCGATATTTTAAAACTATCTAAATTCTATTATATTTCACTCGATATTTCATAATACAATTTGATTGTTTTAACTGATTAAAAAGTATATTTGATAAAAACAACTAATGTATTTTTTTATTAGGTTTAAATTTATTATTTACAGAAATAAATATAATATATTAAGTATTTTTAATAAATTTAATGTTATGAAAATAATAATATTACTTAAAATAGGTGGAACTTGTTTTATTTTATTTTAAAAATTTGTTCCATAAAATAAATATAAAAATTGGATTTTTGTTAAAATACAAAATATATTTTTTGCAGATATTTTCTAGTGTTTGAATTGTTTTTATTTAGTCAATATGTTAATTTTGTATTTAAATCAAGTTATTTTAGGTGAATCATTTTAAGTTCCTGGAATCAAGTAAATGTCTCAATATTATGGTATAGACATATTAAATATATACATTTATGTTGCAAATTAAAAAAATCGAATCTTTTGATTCAAAGTAAAAACTAAATAGTAACTGAACGAACCATTAATTTTAACACAAGAGCTTCGGGTTGGCTAAATGTTGTGGGTGTAGGTGGTTGTATGACGTGCTTATTTACACGCGTCATTTTCCTAGCACAAATTAGCCTCTGGACATCGGACGCCATAAATTGCCCGTCACGTGTACTCGGCCAACTATCGTTTGTTTTAACCAGCACTGTGTATGCATGTACTACAGGTCACAGGTGATTAAACTTTTTAAGTAGATATACTCGCATTTCTTGGATGTGTGCAAATCCGAGGGATGATAATTCTCCTTCTGAATGATTAATATACCACACCAGTGCTCTGGCATGGCAGCGTGAATCGTAAATCGGTTTCGCAGCAACTTCCCTAAGTTCGGTTGCAATGTCCTCAGGGACCCCCACGGTTTAATTGTGTGCATCAATAACCGGAAAACAGTCATATTTTAAGGATAAAGCACCTAAAGTGGGCTCTGGTGGTTCTTGCGGGGCTCAAAAGTCAAAGTGGTATTGAATGTTTCGAGTTATTGGAAGTATTCCAAAACGCATTTAAGTTTATTCAGTATTCCTACTTTCCATAAGTGTAGTTCAATATGCGCCTTCAGTTAAAGTGTCTAAATAGGATAGGTACCTACTTTCAGAACATTATGATTGTAAAGAACAGCTCCTTTGAAGTTCGTAGCGATCGAGTTGTTTAGGTTCAACCAATGTGACTGACGCGAGTCAATCAAGTATTCAAGTCCATATGAAACACTTACTTAACGAGATTCTCTGCACGAGAAAATACAAAGGAATTTAATTTTGACGACGCTTTTTCGATTAGTTTATATATAGTTTATGTAAATTAGTTTGCTACGGAGAATTGATTAATATTCATTTTATATGTGACAGTATACCTAATACACATTTATCTGGTTATATTTTTCAATTCTAAGCTTCTGATCTTATATCGTATTTATAAATACATTACGATATTGAACTAAAAAAAAAAAGATTGTAAATAATTATGTTGGTAGGTATAGGTAGGTTACATATAGTAGTATTGTGTATCCATTCGTATAAAGTAATAGAAATATTAAATATCATATATATTATGCCATATGAATTTAAAAAATTTTACTCATTGACAATTTTTGTTTTTTATGAAATAAAAACGTAAATTTTCAGTACGAGTGATGTACAAATATCTTTATTTGATCGATTTTACGTCTTTAAAAACAGGATCAACTTTCATATTTTATAATTTCTTATACGTAAGCGGTTTAAATTTTAATATTGATTTGTTGTTTATCCGTCGTGTCTTGAAAGTATTTTTCAATGCTATCTGCAGTCATTGGATAGTAATACGATTTCGTATTTATTTTCTGGTACAGTAAATCTGCAAAAGCTTTACTTTGAGTCATTAAAAAACCCTGATACCTACGCATTTAAATTTTATAACTCGGTCATTATTTCCTTAAAAAAAAAAAATACTGATTCAGAAATCGATATTTTATTTATTTGTCAATTGAACAAACCACGAAATACTCGTTGCATATATTTTTTGGGCTGTAACTTGAAGTGAAATATAGGATTTTCTTGAAATGGACATCTGCTCGGGGGGTTGTTTGTTGTCCCGTTGAAATTATTTAGTTCGGCCTAAATAAAAACTTAAAATTAATACAACCAACAAATAAAAATAACCAAGAACACAAAAAATGTGTACACCCGAGAGAAAAGCAACATTTTTTTAACTAAGAATAAATCTCCTGGAGTGTGAGGTGAATACTTTATGAGATCATTCACATTTTCGGTCTTTTATCGTCTGTGTGCAAAATACTAACTCCCCATTTATGCACTAGCGCATGCCTCCCCAATGCCATATTATTATGCATAGAATCAAAGATCAACACTTGAGGTTTTACACCACGAATTCGCATAAAAGTGCCGTGCGAAACTGTTGGCAAACAATTTTATTAAAACACAACTTTTTATACTATATGCATAGATCGGT
Source organism: Acyrthosiphon pisum (assembly GCF_005508785.2). Lineage (NCBI taxonomy): Eukaryota > Metazoa > Arthropoda > Insecta > Hemiptera > Aphididae > Acyrthosiphon > Acyrthosiphon pisum. The sequence continues at coordinate 34,179,551 of NC_042496.1, forward strand.
CGCATTTCAGAACTAAAGTAGGTAACCGAATTTCATATTTTCATTTTTTATTTCAGTATATACTTAACTTTTTTAGTAATACTTTGTAATGTTTGTATATATTATTATAAATTACCATTTTATCGAGTTATTACAATTGTAGATGCTTATATTCTAAACTATAGGTACTCATAGAGGTAAATCGTTTAGGTACCATAGATCATTTTTAATGTCATTAAACAATGACATTTATATTATATTTTATTTGACTGCTATAATATCAATACCGATAAATTCGTTTTTATAATGCTATGAAAATCATAATTTTTTTTAATTTTCCTAAATAGTAGAAATATGTATTAAACGATAGGTACTCATAAATTATATAGTAGGTCAAAATATGTATTTATCCACATTAAAACAAAATACGTTACGATTATACATTTAATCTAAATTACATTTTATTGGTTAAAATGATGCTGTATATCATTATCATTATTATTATTTAGAGTAAAAACTAAATTATTCTTCAATCTTAAACTCGTAAAATTTAAAAAAAAATCATTAATATAATCTACAAGTTTGTTATAGATGAAATACTAGTAAATATTACATAATTGCAATATATTCATTATTCAATATCAATAATTATTATACAATGTTTTATTACAAGCATTGTACAATAAATAACGTAATTAATATTTAGCTACCTACTTAATTTGTTTTCATACAATTTCTATTGGAACTTAGTACTTACTAGGTACAAATCACATATTATTTATATTTATCTCGGTTTCTTAGTTTTCTTAGCTACCATCTTTATGAAAATACCATTAGATTTATTATAAAAACATTGTAAACAAATAGTACCAGCCAAAGTTAAAAATTCATATATACATTTTTGTGATAAACTTTTTGGAAACCCCTAGAATATGCCTAAAGAGTAGGGTCGTGATCCGCTTCATTCCTGTGCACATAAGGGTCACCGATGCATTTAGAAGGGTAAGAGGAAACATGTATAAGCCATTATTTCTAAAGCTTTATTTATTTTCTTTCTTTAAGTGTTGCACAAAGGCTGCGAACTTGTTTACGGGACATTTTCTATATGGAGAAATTACACATCCACCATAATTGTGACCCTCATAATATACATTTCAATGGTTGTTAGTAACATAATATTATAATGCTATATCTAATACATCTAAAAAAGAGTATAACTGCATGCACATTTTAATAATATTATGTATATATTCATGTTTTCAATTCACGCGCGCAACAGGGTAATCCACAACGGCTTCATGTTATTGTTTGTAGAAAGACGTATAGAGATACCTATGATAATTATGCTCTTCAAAACATTTCTTTAGCGGAAGATTATTCTTATGAACTTAAAACGAAATATCTCGATACCGATCTAAATTTAAATAAATAACATCCTTTCTTAATACTTCATATTATGCTATTTGTTGGTACTTATAAAATATGTGTTAGGTCAAACAGTGTTGGATACTATAAGACAATGACATAATATACATTTATATTGTAATGACAGTCTGAATAAAAATGTATTTTGTAATATAATATAATGTATGATACTATAATATAATGTACTATGATTTACTCTATTATACTATAATAATGAATAATACAATACATTCGGTTTTTGCTAAACATTATTATTTTTGACTTACCTCAGTATTGTAATACTAATAGAAAAATCATCGATGATTAATTGACTTTGTGCATAAATATTATATTATAACAGATCAGTAAATTTAGAAAAAATCCAAATCTGATATAGATTTATTTTGAATAACATAAAACATACATTTGCACATCTATCAAGGGTACTTTAATTAAAATTAAAATGTATAATGATATAATAATATAGCGTATGTCTTACAATATAACTTGTTATAGTATGATTGATAATCCGAACTTGACCTAGTTTCTTTATGAACTGTAACGATTGTTTTTTAAAATATAGTCGTAAGTTTTCCGTATTCTTTTAAAGCCAAATTGAATAGTATATTCACTTAACGAAACGTCTCTATCCACCAAAATCCTCTTTCATCCCGCCGGAGAGACCTTTTCCACCGCCAACGCACCCGCTCGGCTTATTTGTTCTGCACACCAAATTCGGGGGCTTTTGTGACTCCCCCCGCCGATGTAGGCGATGTGTATGCAAATTTATGCGCTAACTCGAATCCGTTTAGTTCAGCGTGTCGTTCTCTCCCTCTCTCTCTCTCTCTCTCTCTTACATACACGAACACACACATATATTCCTTCTGTATTTCACTCTCATATTGTTGGTGGAATTGCCTTTAATAAGGTTACGAGAATGCAAATTTGTATAAATAAATAACGTTTTAACTGGTGGCTAACGTGTGCGTGTTAAAGCGATAAAATATTCCCTTGGACAAGAAATATTTTAATATATTATTTTACCCGACTATAATCATTATAGACCATAGAATTATTATTTAATATTGTTCATATTCTTATATTGTAAAATTCAACTATAATATTATATTTTACATTATATATTATGACAAATGTCTTGATTTGTGCACACTTTGCTCATCTTTTAATACCTACCAGTAAAATGTATTAACGATTGATTTGCTAAAGTTTAATTGTTTGTGTCGGTTTTTTTTTTTTTTTTACTGCAAAATATCATTTTGTGACTGTTCTTAGCGATTACAACTATGGGCACGTGTTACACGCAATGAGGATAAGGTTGGTACGGTCACGAAAAAAAGGAGGAGGGGCTAAAAATGTTTCAAAAACGTTTAATTAGATTTTTTTTTTATTTATTAATATTTGTGTGCCAAAACATGTAAATAAGAAACTTTGAACTATATAATAACCATGCTAAAGCGCATACAGTCATTCATTAGATATTTGGTTATACTAATTGGAAGTTAATCGTTATTTTAGTTAATAGACTATAGTGTAAAATACTGATTTAATGCATGCGTTCAATAATTTATGGCTAAATACAAATTATGGAAGAAATCATGAATTGATATTGTTAATAATTAATAAATATTGATCAAACATAATATTAAAGTATAACTAATAATAAATTATTTAAGAGTCTTCATAATCAGTTTGAATATTCGACGCTTATTAGTTATGCAATTGATTTGTTTTCAGTAATTAATGATAAATATTGATAAACAAATATTTCCTCATTGAAATTATAACAAACGTATGTAATATCACATAAGTAAATAATTAATTAGCAAATATGTTTGATTTTCGTTAAACGTTCATTAAATTATTCCTTGGTCAAATACCAAAATTATACGAATTGAATTATTAATGAAGTATAATGACTGTCTTGAGACTTTCTAACAAGTATAAAGTTCATAGTTGATATACTCAGATAACTTTGAAGTACGCACCCCTTTGAACCCTTTAAATCCAATATTCGTGATTCTTCTAATAACTTTATGAAAAAAAAAAAAAGGTAGAAATTATTCTGCTGTATAGTTGGTTTCGAGTGTGCTCGTAATTTAATATTTAAAGATACCAAGTCACTTTATATTTGAATATAGAAACACCTTAAATTATTTTTTTTTACGGTTGTTATTTAGACTAAATTAGGCTCAAATAAAACCAGTTAATTCACTTATTCTATTTAATATAGGTGTCTAGTGTTATTAGCCATTGAGTATGTCACTATAATGAAAGTATTAAAAAAATAATAAAATGAGACGGGCGGTACCTCCCTTACAGCATATATTTCTATGACCAGTTTAAATAATAATAATAATATACTTATATTATTACTATTATTTTCTCAATTTGTTATGTTGAACTAGTTTTTTCCAAAAACATCGAATATAAGTATATATACTTAAATAACAAGTCAATACTGACATACAATAGAATGGGTGGTATAAAAATAATATAGGTAATCATAAATCGTATTTATTAAAGTCCACTGTTGTATAACTATTACCGTTTTACCACTGAATTTTGTAAGTTTTTTTATAACTATTAAGTAAAGTGATTGGAATATTCTATATTTAAAGCTCCTAAGTAGGTAACATTTAGATTTTATATCGAATTGTCTATCTTCAATGTTACATCTTAAATCATATTTACTGCTCCAAAACAACATAACATCCCATACACGCCACATTATACCTACAATAAACACTACAAATCAAAAATGCAATGATTTAGTCATCTAGAATTTCTAGATGAATATATCATTAACTAGAATCTAAATAACCAATTGAGAGTACATAACATAAATATGAAATATGGTATACATTAGGTACCTAGTTCGATTACTTATGCTTATTAATTATAAAACATTACGTTATATTTTAAGTTAAATATGTGATATTTTATATAAATAAAATAAACGTATGACTTTTGTTGTAAGTTTATAAATCATAGGTGTATAATGTATAATATCATGTTCGTAATAAAATAATAATAAGAATAAAATAAAAAACATGATAGATAAATATAAAAATATAATTTTATTTTTTCGAATCTCTGTGCTTGGTGATGACATACTGATAGCTTGTAAATCACTGAGCTTCTGAAATTTGGTAATCCGTCTCTGTTACAACGAGTTACTTATTTTCAGAACTGTAATTTGTTATATTTTTTTTTATCAAATAAACAGTTTGAACGGCGGAAACAGCTCAGTTCATCGAATTCTCTTTTTAATAGAATCAAGATTAATGACAAAAATGTATAATAACACCGTGACCTTAGAATGAAAGGAAAAAACTGTTCCATCGAAAGGGAAAAAACAAACATCGTAGTTTAAATAATTATTAATTTAAACGGTTACTTAAAAAATTATTCATTGGTAAGTACGTAGACATATTTTAAATCCATTTCAATCAAAAATAATAAAATGTTTTCCGAATCAATATGGTTTACTGAAAACAATAATGAACTACTCAAAGTTATTCACGAATCGTTTATTTCTTAATCGCTATAACAGAAACTATTTTCGAATAATAACTTCAACACCGATTATATTCTCAGTGAGTTTGAATACAATCAAAATAACCGCTTTGTCATTAACATGCTTAGAAAACTTTGAATTTCAATCAATTTTTTAAGTAGGTATTGATGAAGTGAGCGAGTCTTTGCTCTGTTTTATTCAATGCGATGAGTTAAATTAAATGTTTATCCAATACATGGTAGTTGTGAATCTTTTCAAAGATAATATTATAACAATTAAATATATAATTATGATTTTGACAAGAACTTGAGACATTTTAATTGAAATATTTTTGTTAAATATCTATCTTGCTCGAATTAAAAACGAAATTGTCGTTAGAATATTTGTATTTTACACACCATTGTTTATGTACAAAAAAAAAATAAAAAGACCATTTTCGAAATATTGTACTTCGAATGTAACTATTATTCGTTGGCCATAATAATATGTCATGCATTGTTTATTATACATTCATACAAATATCAATACAAAATGAGCATATTATACTTCATGTTATGTTGTTTTTTTGAATACATAATATGAATTTATAATTCTATATAAGAAGAAAAGTTTACCATAACTTAAATAAAAAAAAATATTTATAGCAGTAAATATTTTTAACTCAAATCGAAAATCCTCTATAGTCTATTCGAGAAACTACAATGCAATTTTTATGTTGACATATTATTTTTATTTTTGGTTTAATGTTAGTATTTGCAGCTTATAGATATAGTACACAACCAATGTCATACTATATTATTGTTGTAATATTTTTCACAATGGAATCAACAAACAAATACATTCTAATCTTTGGGATTTATTTTATTTTCTTAAACTAATATCGGATTAGTTAGGTAATTATTTTTATTTTGATAAAAACCAATTATATTATATAAAACTATTATTGTTTAAACGTAATTTATTGCCATATCATATGCTTATAATTATAAGTTATTGAAAATTGAAATATATTCACACAGGTACGCAAAAATTGTTTTATAAATAACTATTTCGAATTGTTATGGTGTTCTTATTAGATTCAGTTTAGAGTTTCAAGTAAAATAAATTGATTGGAAAAAATTGACTAAATTAAAGAGAATTATATTAATATGTAGATGTGAAAGATTAGGAAGTGTACGAATATTTTAACTTAAAATCGTTGACAATAATATTATTTGTGGTGAAAAGTTTTGAAACATTTTTTTGTTTTCATTGCACCGATAATTACTATTATTGTCAATCATTTTCAATTTAACGTCTAACAATTTAACACTAAATGAGTACCTACCATGCAGTTGCTGCGACGATTGGATAGCAATTAATGTGACGGTACATCGTGGTACACAGTGTGATGGTGAGAGGGAAAAGTCTGGCGTGTAGTATTTCGGTGACAACGTTATCGTACATTTGCATAATGTTGAGAGAGTAAAAAAAAGAAAAGAAAAGTGATTATTATCCGCAAAAAAAAAATGAAGAAGAAAATACTGCTAACCGAGATGGGCTCTAATAAAAAGAGCCTTAGGCCTACGAGACGGCGGTCGATGAAGGGAAAATACTCTTTTCAACGCGACGACGACGAGGGGGTTGTTTTTGTATGGCTAGGAAAAGCAGATGACGTCGACGAGGGTATTGAGGCAGAGAGTTAAGGGTTGGTCGTGGTGATGGGGGGGGGGGGGGGGGTTGAACGATAGTGTGAGAGCGAGCAGCGACGGCGACGGCGACGGTGGTCGAAGAAAACAGCGAAGACGTTCGCGGGCCGATCGTCCGCCGCCGCCGGCTGTGCAGTGTGTACACCCTGTTTGCCGCGAACCACCGCCGTCGCAAGCATGACCCTGCCACCCCGCACTTCCTTCCCTATTCCACCACCCTATCCCCTCCGGACGTCCTCCCCCACCGCTATTGATTTTGAAGGCAACTGGTACCGGGCGCTGCGCACTGCCGGCCCGGGATCATCGTTTCTCCACCGACCATCCCTTCCATTCAACTCCTCCAACCATCCCTTTCAGCCAACTCCTCCAACCATCCCTGCCATCTCCAAATCGTCCCTTCTGCCCCGACCTTCACCCCCCAACGCTGAAGTGACAGTGGTGGTGGTGACGGTAGCGGAGCATATTACACCGAGACGACGACGAGCGACGAGCAACTATGCAGCGTCCGCCCGTCGCATGTGAGTGTGACCCAGTGTTTACGAGTTGATTTCTTTTTTTTTTCTAAATTAATATAGTAATACCATTTGTAAAAAGTCTAACAAAGTCCATAGTATATTCATGCATCATTCAAGTTATAACAATAATATTATTTTAAAACAGAGATTATATTGTGAAACTATAGGGGATTTACAATTTTCAGTATCTTATAGAGTTTTTAAGAAGTGTTATCACCGCATACTGCGAACGAATGTCACTGCTTCAATATCATTGTACTTCTAAAATTTAAAATTCTACGGTACATTCTTCGTAAATACAGTTTAAGATACAGATGTGGAATTATGGGTTTTTTAGACAGTCTCTATCATTCATTCATCCCACAGCCATAGTATAGAATTTTTAAATTTATTGCATAATGATTTTCAATTTAAGTTTCAAATAATTGCGATTTTAGAACCTAGCTTATTTCCACTAAGCTTTAATTAAATTTAATATTTATTGATAAATATGTGTTGTATAAACAAACTATATGGTACACTTTGGGGAATGACTATATAATATTATAACACACAGTACCTATAGTTACCTATATTACATTTTTTCCTAGTGAATTGATCACCGATTAGAATTGATTCACGGACACAACGATTGTCAATTTATAATTTGGTCGAAAAAAGGCCCAAATCGAGTGTTTTTTTTTTTTTATACGTTTCTGTTAACAAATGTCTGTAAAGAGACGGTTTTTTCGTAACAAAATGTTTTTATTTTTATCCCATTCCATTCATACGCTAGGTTATACGGTGTCTGACAGTGGATTATGACGCCCGATGGTTTTCCGACAATTGACTACCTATCTCAGATTTCTATACACTTGCTGTTAAAATGCTGTCAAATATTTATACAATAAATCTCGCGATAATTCCGATAGTTATAAATAGTTAAACGCCACCAACATTGTATTTGATGAGAAACCCACCCTACACACTAGCGTTTGTATACAACTCATGAAATACGACGTTACGCTTTAGACGGTTGACCACAAAATGCGTCGGGATGTCATCAATTAAACTTGTTATAATAACATTTACATTATCATGTACAATTTATGGCTCTTAAAACTTTCCATAAATATCATGTGACGCTTAGACTATGATTCTAAAGTGAAATTTGGTTGACGGTTGTGTAAGAGTCACGATGTCTCATTAATGTTGCTACCTTTAGAAATTAAATTGTCATAGTGAAACATAATACTGTAAAATATTTATATTTAGTTAAATACTTTATGAAGTTTTGGTGTTTCATTCGTATATAGGCATATGAATACAGGGTGTCCCACGAGGATGAACTAATTTAAAGTGGTTGCTTAATGGAGTTTGAATTACTCCCGTCACTAATAGTAAATATTATTTGAACACACTCTGTATAATGTTTAATATAATTTTGGTATACATAATTATTATTTCAAGTGACTTTTCTCATTTTTCTCAATTTTTTTGTCATCTATTTGGATAACAGTTGACCTAAAAAAAAAAAATGTTTTAATTCAAGTCTAAATAAATTATTATTATCATAATTGTATCAAATTTTTGTTCAATAATCACTACAAATTTATTATATTTTTAATAAAACATATTTTATTTATTTTTAATATTACTCATTTTGTTGAATTGACGTGAAGAATTATACAGACATTTTTAACATATAATGATTTTTAACTTGAAATAGTTCAGTTATAATTAAAAACCAAGCTTTAAAAATTCTTTAATTAAAAACTGAGGTAAATTACGATATAAACTTCCGAAAGTTGCTTATTTTCTTTTTTTTTATCCAAGTCGTATGTTTTGAGTGGGTAGTTAGTTTGGTTCTATTCAACCATAATATTATGATTGACATAACGTTCCATTATTTCATTTTATTATTACTTTTATCACTACTTATATTTTTATGGTTATTTTTTGGTTGTATACATTTTGTTTTGATGAAAAAGCCAAAAGGTGTTCAAGGTTTCTACTGTGAATAAGTTTAGTACAGCGTCATAAATCTACACTTTAAGTGTTTTAATTTTTTTTTTTTATCGCTCCAGCTTAAATATAAGGTAGGTAGTAAAATAAATAAATGATTTAACTTATCAATATTGAATGCTCGTATGTCAAAATGTATTTTCTGACACGCAGAATACGCGTTTTCAAACTTACAACGTTTATTTAAAATATTTAATTTAATAATGTTGTTTCAAAATCTAATATTATAACATCTCGCTTTTCGGATGGAATTTGCCATTTGGAACTATTTGGGTATTACTAGAGTCTTATATAGAGTTTAGTTTGATTTAGTTTAGTAAAAGTATAACGAAATAATGCTGCTTCCGATAGATTTATCATCATAATAACTAAGAAGTAAGGTTGTACAGTACACATGCAGTTACACTGTATATATTTTGATTTTCGTTAAATGATGTCTGTCATTACTTTTCTGCAGTAGAATTTTATTGTTCTTTATAAAGTTTCAAAACCCTCAGTGTTAATGACTCGTAACCTACAGATAAAGTCGTCTCATTAAATTGTGGTTATACGGTAGTCATATAGGTAGGTACATAATATAGTTTTTGAACGATTCGCATTTAATGGTATTTTAATTGATCGTGTGTGATGTAAAAATGTTTTCACTTTTACACACGATTTCCATTGCAGCTAGATTTAGAATAAATACATTCTGCGATCAAAGTATTTTTTTTTGTTATTATCTGTGACCAAGTATCAATTAAGGATGTGTAATATCGACATTCGACACTAATATGTTTTCCATTTCCAGACACACTAATGAGGATTCCATACTAACGTTTATCATTTGGTTCTATATCCTACACAAACAGTCTAGTCCAAAATATTTTTCCTTAAAAGAATTTATTTGAGAAAAAAAATCAACACAATTCAGTGAATATGCTATATAAAAATCATTAAGAACACTAAAATGAAATAATTGTTCGGAATTTTAGTAATGCATTTTTTTTTATCCATAAAAAAAAATAGTAACCATTACTTAAGCTCTACTAATATGAATAGCACACAGTATAACGTTAAAAGAAATGGGTAATAACTAAGCGCACTTTGCAGATATGAAATTAATTAAAATACGGTTAAAAATTAATAAAAATTGTATTGGACGTCCATGGTAAATATATTATATTATATAGCATTTGAATATACTATGCGCTTATGTGTATTGATTAAAATCAAATATTTGCCTGATAAGTAAGTACAAAAGGATGAGCGTGTATGCGTATTGATGTATTGTACTCGGCTATTCAGTCATTGTCTTTCACAAATGAATATGACAAAGTACAACCATACATATATAATGTTATACAATTTATAATTTAACAGTCTTATAGCAGAAATAATAATGACTTAGTAATATGTACAGTGCGAAATATTTTTAACAGTCACAATGATTAGTGTACCTATTATTACACACATATTTTGCATAATAATACCTTACATTTTAAAGCCTTTTTTTTTTTTAAGTTCCATAAAAATGTTGAACATTATATTATGTCGAGTGTTATGATAACCACGTGCTTGTTTAATCAGCATAAAAGATAAATAATAATTATAAATTTCAAAAATATATAAATAGTGATCATTTACTTAAAACTGTTTCGTTTCCAGTGATTAAACATTTCAAGCTAGTGCATGGAGTTGGTTTATTATTATTTTCAGAAAAATTAATTTCATCAATTCTATGTTAAAATGTGTTCAATATCAATCAAACTTTGAATGAGATAAAAGCAGCAATAAAACGTATACAACGAAATACCACAAATCTGAGAACAATAATTATTGCATTATATATTATGCTCGTGCAATAAAACGTGTGTACTTATCTTAACGAATGTCCCTTGCACGTGTAATTTGTCCGGAGGCTGGTATAGTAGAGACTTTTCCGGTCGGTTTTTATTACTCTCGAAGAGGAGTTGTAAGTCTCAGCGGCCGAATGGTCCCTGCGGGACGAATTAGACACGGATTTTTTTTTTTGGTTATTTTCCTACTCATTTATCCACCATTCCAATGTTACACAAACGTGACTAAGATTTTATGGAGATAATTAGTAAACTATTTGTTATGCACAATCATATTTGTTTATTTTTAACTCTGAGCATCCAACTATATTGTACAACAATAATTTAACCATTAAGACCAGCTTTAATTTTACTTAGTCATTTTAGTAACTATTATTAGTGACCAATGGTCATATTCATAAAATTATTACTTTTAATTTTAAGCTGTTAATGTATTGCAGCTATAGAATTTAATGGTATAGTAATAGGTACTATCCAAAATAAAATGACAACGACATGACAAAAACTAATATATGTATCTATAAAATGTATATTATTCAGTCAGTGTATTTAAAACTGCAAATAAAAATACTGTTAAATATAATTTGATACTTATATCAGTAACATAAGCAAAGCAACTATATAGCTAAGAGAATCAGTAAATTATCATGTATTGTTTATATTTATATTTTTCAAATTATATAATCTGATAAAAAATTTGTTACATTTATATCTTATTTACTACTGATGATAATAATATATAATACATCAAAATCTATAAAGTTGGTTAGTTTTTGTGAATAGTTTGAATGTTGAATAGTTTTTTTGAATTCAACCTATAGTTACTAACGAATTCCGTTAAATAATAGAACTATTATAATAACAGTTATTTCTTTACAATAAAATATTGCTAACAATAGACGTTACAATAAAGTGTTTTATTCCGTTCAATAAAACAAGTCAATCATATTTTCTGTACTTTATTGGGCGATCCGTATGTATACATATAAATATATATATATATCTAATATAATAAATATATACAGGATATATAACGCAGGATTGTATGTGTCTATCTACGGTAAAAATAAAAATAAAATATAAATGTTAGTTAGTATTAGAATATTTACTAATATTACAGCAATTAAAATGTGTTAAAAATTAATATAGCTGATACTGAACGTAAATCAATTTCTAGTAAAATAAGTTTATTAGTGGATCAACGAATACTATAATAAATTGTGATTACTTTTTTAATATCATTCAAACATATTTTGTAAATATTTTTTTTTTGTAAAATTAATTAAATTGAACATTTTGTGATTACCGCGATGAGTTCAAAGTGTTATTTTTTTTTTTCGCATAGGGATAATTATTTGCATAATACTGATAGGTACAAGGTATAGCTGGAATTGGTACAACATTTAAAAAGACACGGATAAAATCAAATATGACAGTTTATTAAAAATTTAAATAATAATAAATAGTTCAATGAATTTCCACGTACCCACGGTACTGTTATGAAAAATAAAAAGTGTTCTTGGAAAAATTTGTGACACTTCACAAAGTTCAAGCCGAGTTAACTTTATTGTTATTCGTAATTTTATTTCATACATTCATCCAGTAATTTTAATTGCGTTTGCAGAATGCAAACAATACTTGACATGGATTTTTTGACCGTATCCACCCCTATTTTTATACTATAGTGGCAAATTTCGCACTTGTATAATATACTGATAGTGTATAATGTAAACACACATTATTCCCCTTGCTTAAGTAGCGCTTCACTTGAAGGTAAAGTAGACTCTAAAATCCATTTGGTGCATACATTACTTTGATAACCAATTTTTATTGTTTACAATTACTCTATATTGACACACATTCTTGAACAACACTATTATATACTATCTTAATTGATCTACGATATGAAACACCGAAACAAACACTCCAATTTCGAACAATTCAAAACGATTTAATTAGCAAATACTTGAGAAATTATAATGTTAAAATTTGCAATTAATTTTTTTGTCGTACGAAGCATTTTGATACACGTGTCAAATGACAAAACAAATAGTTTAAAAGTCAAAATCGTATAAACACGAATGCCATTCTTATAGGAGACGCTTTTGACTATAGCACCCTGCAGGTACCGTGCACATTTCACGGAGGTCATATAGCACATTGAAACACGACCATTGCAAGCCGCGTGCCTTTTGGGGTCAAGAGCTTCGCGTGATCAATCGTCCTGATGGGGAGCTTTGAGACTTTAAAAACCCGAAAAGCCGACACGGCATACACACAGACAGACGCTGTCGTGTACGACACATCACGCAAGCGTAAATTGACTTCAGCCCTTTTCGCTCGTTCTATAATACCCCACGCACCCCATTCGTCTTTTCGGAATTTATAAACCAGGAAACAACGGAACAATCCAATTACAATGGTTAGGTGTATTGGGGAAAAAAAGTTTACCTTCACATCCACTATTAATATTTATTATATAGTCCCCTTCGCCACTGCAGAAATTCGGCGTCTTCGGAGTCAGATTTTTTGGATGTGTTTGTATGACTTTCGGCTTCAGACGCGCGTCCCGAAATAACGACGCCCCGGGGACTAGTGGGTCACGGCAATGTGAGCCCCAAGTCTCGACGACTTAGGTACCCACCATGTTGGCGAGTATAGGGTTTTGTCATTTAATATTACGGTATAGGATTTTTGGAATATTAGGTACGTTTTTCTACGAGGGATTTACTAAAGGTTTTGTTTTTGGACGGGTACTTAATATGTTTATTTCTTAATATAAGATATAATCTATCCATTATTCTAAAGGTGTACTGATTATTCATCCCGATGACGAATTTTAAAATGAACACACGTTTTAAAAAATAATATTTACATACCTAAGTATAGAAATCACCATGCTATCAAAGAATCGTATAAAACGAATGTTTTTTTTTTCATTTGGTTCGTGTCAAGTACGATTGTCCTGTGGTAATCCTTTAAGCAGATTCCATAATACCGTTATCGTTGTTATATCAAAGTCCATAATATGTTTTAATGTAAATTGTTTACTACGTTTTATAAAAAAAAACCACTCAAACGAAGTATGTAAAAATGTATCCAAACAATCCCTTTAAAAATAAAACAGCGCTATATTGATAAACATTTTGTCAAAATCATTTTATATAATACAATTTTTTATTTTAAGTATTATAATAACATTGATAACTTTCCATATTCAAATTATTTTATATTTACTTTTTGATTACATTTTTAGTACAATTTAAAATCTGCAAGTTGATTTTATTAGATATATTGCGATAGTACTTATATACTGGTGGGTACACCCTTCAAGTAATCTAGTTAAACGTTCATAATTATTAAAATATAGCTATATTTTAATTGTAAGTTACACTTTTCCTAAACCTATCCAGAATGTGTTGTTCATAAAAACCAATTAGTCAAAGTTAAATTGTATTTATTTTAAGAGGGAACGTACTTTTATACATAAACAAGATTCTACGTACATAGTATTCAATATTCATATGCATTTTGTATATATGTATTATGTACCTATGCAATACCTTCCTTAATGGTTTATTTTTCGATCATCCATCATTTCATTATACAGTGTTGTTTTCGTTCTCGATAGTAAGAAAAGTATATAGTTATCCGGCTGTTGATTGTACCTCTTCATTTAATTACCTACTTGGAAGTTTCAATAGCTCAACGGCGTCTCTGCCGAATTACTGTCAATATTTACAGGCAGTTTAAGAACTATTAAACCGCTGTTTCCTATTATTTTTACTAAAAACCGTCACGCTTTTATTATAAATTCTGATAACTGCGTGGTGTTAGCTCAGAAAATGTTTATTTCGTATTTATTTCATCAGTACATTAAATATTATGAGGTATTTATATCATGGGTAAGAAAATATGTTACATAAAACAGTTCTAGATTATAGGCAAGCTAGAACGACTTCACTAGGTGAGTGCATGAAAAAAATATGCTATTTAACTCTTATACAACTAAATACAATATTACATCATGAAAAAAAAATGGCAACAATCGATTTTCAATCAATTTATTTTTTGTCACTTAATATATCATGGAATTATTCATGGGACATATTGTATTGGAAACAGTATTAGGTTTCCGTGTTCCGTAATATATCCATCCAACAACTTTTTTTAAAAATAAATAGCACTCTTGTATTGGGAAAAGGTTTTGTGCAAAGAAAATAAAAGCACCTCATAAAACAAACTGCAAGTTTTCAATACTGTTGTTTAATATCGACAATCGTTTTGTTTTGTTAAAATATTAGTCACTTTTATTTTCCATGTAATATTGATCCATACGCACAATATTTTAAATTTTTTTCACCCTTCCGCAACGCAAAAGAAGACTAATTACTCTACTTCGTAACTAAAATAATCGATCACAATTAATTACAAAAAATTAAACTATAAAATATTATAAAAAAAAACAAAGAAATTTATCCTGTTGCATAGTAGGTTTTGAGTGAACTTCGTCAGATCACTATAATGTATTTGTTAAATATTAATTCAATGATGAATCATTGCGCACGAAAAACGATTTTGAATGGTCTCCAGTTTCTATTTCTAAGGATTTTTTATTTATTTATAGATACTACCTTCAGTAATACAGTAAGTTGAACTATTTTTTTTTTCAAAAATATAACGTCTTGCATTATAAAATAATTATTATAATATAAATATTATAGCAACTATTATTGTTATAAACTTATAAGTCGCAATACGGACGTAAAGTAAAACGCTGTATATTGGTTTAAGGCATAAACAGCTTAAAAATAGTCCAAATATTTTAAAAACTTTATCCGGTGTAGAAATTAAAATTAATTGTAATGTGAGAGATACACGGAATGAACATTTTATATTTCACTTTTCGTTCCCTTCTCTAAGTCCAAAAGCATATTAAATAAATGATACACCTATTGTGTACATTATACCATACGTGCTGTGGCTGCTGCAGAGTCTCTACGATTCTATGTTGAATAATGTCGCCATTAACGGTGATCGATCAACGAGTGTTATAATAATATACAAAACGTTCTTGGCAGCTGACAATCGATAGAGGGAGTCGACGGGTTGGAGGAGGATACACTGTACTATGACGTGTTCACGCAGTAGTCTAAATCTAAAATATACGAATTTATAAGAATGTGTGTGTGTGTGTGTGTGTGTGTGCGCGTGTGTATAAGAGAAAGAAAGAGAAATACATGGTGAGAAGAGTGTGCTGGTGGGGAAAAGGAAGGAATAAAAATGTCGTTGAGATATTTTGACGCCTAAAGGATTATAATATTATACATCTGGTTTGGAGATTTCATAATAAGCCTATTGACGAGTGACGAGGTAATGGCGAAGGACGAATTGCGGTTGTAGCATACAGAGTGGTTCAAGTAACAGTTTAGAACCGGTTTCATATTGTTCCCGATCGAGTTAGAATAATTACGGAATAAGTAATTTTTTTTCAATTTAAGTCATCAGACGTTGGATTTCCATCTATATGTTCGAATTATTTTTTATTAACATGTATAGATTCAAAAATGTTTTAACAATCGACGCGTTATTAGTTCTTATTATATTTACGTTATATTTAAATACACTAGAGTTAGTAAGGAGTGTAAATTACGGAAGTAGATTTCGCATGAAATAATTTTACTTTTCTGATAAATTTTCCGATTCATTTAAATTTTTATAAATAAATTAGTAAAAATATTATTCTAAAAATAATATTTAAAATAATACTCAATTATTATTTGTTACACTACTGCACTTAAAAGTTTAAATCCAATGACATTTTAAAAATTAATATTTTTTCTTGACTCTTTATGTATAATATTATGGTAATATTTCTGTTCATCTGCTGGAGATATAAAATAAAACAGACCCCAAGTAGACAATTCGTCTAACCTGACGCCGATAAAGTTAATTAAATCTATACAAACAGGGAGTGAATATTATTATAATCCTAGAGATCTATAGTGGCTTCTGTTGTCAGAAGACACAATACGTCCCGAAGGTTTTATAGACACAATCCGAGTAATGGAAAAGTTGTATCCAATAGTATTTTCTAAAGTATACTGCACAAAGGATCTCAGCCACACTTTGTACTCCAGGTCACTATCCTTCTGCAATCGGCACTCCTTGGATGATGAAAAATGATTTTTTTTCCTAAACCTTTGGATTTATACTTGATCCATACGAGAACTCCATGAAAACCCCGTCAAAATGTTAACAAAAAAACATTATTTGATATTTCTTATCTGTAGAATACTGTTTAAAGACAGATATAAAAATAAAATGTATTACACACCTAAAGTGATTTACCACCATAAGTCATTTATAACTTAAGTAACTTAATTTAAATCATATTTTCAATTATAACGTTGAGTTAAATATTAAAATAAAATAAGAAAATTAATCGAACTCTGTTGTTGATTACTTAATGCAGTTTATCAACGATAGTTGTAATTATTCATCAATGACTTTATAAATAGAGTAAGGTATTTAACTAAACTATACTGCTGTACAGCCTCCCCCCACATCAAATTTTGGACCTCTGTACTAAATGTTTATACAAAACTCAAAAAAAAATACAGCCTATTAAAGTGATATGGGTGTCACATGCACGATTTGAAGGAAATAAATGGCTATCCCACAGCTTAAAATAACATATTTACAATTAGATAAATATTTCTATCAAAATATCAAAAATTACAAATACATTTTAACGGGCCCCTGTATTCCAGGTCTAACAGTCGCTACACCCTTGTTGGAACCACGTTGCTGTATCTACCTTAAAAGATAAATATGTACTCTTATGTTTCATCATCGTAATATTATAATAATATAAATGTTTGGTTTGCATTTATATTCGTTTCATTTGTATTTTTATTCTACCACAGTTCCTTATATTCTAACATAGATACAAATAACTAGGTAAAATAATGAATAGAAATTTCAAAACAAGTAGTCTGTTTTATCATATCATACTTAATACTTATAATTATTTTTACTAAGAAACACTAATATATATTTTTAAATATTCTTGTACCTACCTATAGTAATATTAATTTATTAGTATTTAATAACTCAAATACAAACCGTACCTACGAAGGTATTTACTATTTTTAAGTTGTAGTTATTGTTTTTAAGAAGGGTGTAGGTACGATAGATACCTGATCTTTGTATTGTGTAGGTTTACTATAGTTTGAAATATTCTTATGAGTATATTTTATATACAGTAACGTAACGAATTTACTATTTTAGGGTCGGATTTATTCGTTAAAACATCGATGGGAAAATATATACCTACTAATATCGTTTAAATGGAATAAAAAAATAAAAAGTTTGAAGAAAATGAATAACAATAATAAATTACGAGGTGTAAAAAAAAAAAAGAAAAGAATTACATCGATTCAATATGTTGTGTCTTTGCTTATGCTCTTACTGCTACCCGCCCGACAATCCACTATCGATGGCGTAACAGCTCGTGGAGCAACCCGAAGGGGTACAAGGATGGCTCAGACCCCGTAAATTACAGGCAGGCGACAGTGTAGGCTCGGCAATCAATCTCAGCAAAATAATCGGTTCTGTCTGTAAGGTAATTGAAGTAAGCCGCCGTGGCAGTGGCCGCTGCGGCGATAGGTACGAAAAAATTATCGAGTTTTTCCATTTTGACGTGAAAACCCGGAGACGCGGTTCGATTTATTTCAGTGCATAATTCTTCAAAATAAAAATACGCCGTCAATTTTAGCGACCGGCGAAGACCATAAATTGTGTGTCGCAATAACAGGAAGGGGTGTACGCATACCTGTACATAAATAACACTCAGGATTTTTCCCACAGGACAGTATATACGTGTATATATCGTATATATTATATTTTTTTATCAATAAAATATTTGCTAATTTTGTGAGATTTTAATTTGCCACTGATCGGCAAATGTCAGTACTATTGTTTAGTAGGTTGCTGTGAATTTCAACTAGAAAATTGTTTTCGGCACTGTTCGTTCCGACATGGTTTATATCTAAATGAAAAAAAATATCACTACAAAATCGTTTAAAATTAAAATTTTGACATTTTTGTATCCACGAGGAGAGTATAATAATATCACGACAAACTGCAACGATATAAATATTACATCAAATATATTATCTGAATAATATATGATAAGTTTACCGACACCCGTTTTGGCGTAGTAATAAATGCGTATTTTTAAAGGCGTAGGTGAGCGCTATATAATATGTTCTCGCGATAGGTAGTACCCGATACCAACTTGATCCAAAATAGTGTGATGGGATCGTTTAGTTGTTTGTGCAGTATATGTATTTACACTCGACTAGATGTCAAGGTCATGGAGCTTTTACGAAAAGATTAATACGATTCTCATTAAATTTGACCTGCAGACATTACTGAGCTAATAATGTGACAGACACTTTTTTATCGAATGTGTTAAAGCATTTTAAATATTACTGCAATGGATAATTATCATAATAATAAACACTTCATAAATGGTATTACACATTTACACGAATTCAATGTTCTTAGTTCAATATTGTTAATTAATAATTATTGTTTCACAATGAAAATATTGATTTTTGAATCCCTTAATCAAAAAAGTGTTTCTGGAAATTAATTAGAAAATGCATAACACGAAGGATATTATTATTATAATATCATTATACCTAACACTGCTTTGTATTCGAAAATAATTATAAGTCTCGTCGTTTATATGACATTCTCGTAATAGCGCGGCCATGATTAAAATCATCACTTCCTTCTTTGAAATGCCACAATAACGTTACACTTTGGAGCATCATAACTCTTAGTTATATATCACGAGTATTTACTATTCAGGAAATATAAGGGATTAACTCTCCGCCATAATATAATCCAAAATACGACAATGTCTCGCATCACTCATCCAACTATAGTTAGGTACCAAATTAAGCGTTGTAAGCTTAAAACTAATCCGTTCGATTTGTATTATTTTGGACTTCTCACGTTGCGTTATAAAAGATCCATTTTAAATATAATATTTAAACTTTTTTTTATATAATAATATATTAGGTAGTATATATTTTGTACACGGTTGATTCGAAAATAAATGCATTCTTCACGTATTAATGAAATGAAAACACATTATAGATTTAATTGGTTATATTATATTACGAACCATGGTATTATATTATGTTTTAATTTAGATATGCATAATATCTATTTATTAATGAAACTCAATAAATATTATTATAGTCTTGGGGAAATTAATTAAATACATTTTTTCTTACAGTATAGTATGTATTTTAAATAATACTTTAAAATTATTTAATTAACGTAATTAACTGAGCTAAATATTATACTAAAACTAAGTGTTATTTGCAAAGTTATTTAATGTATAAGATATTTAGATGAATATATTTTATTGACACGGAAATGAAAAACCGAAACCATCTCTAAAAGGATGAGTTGAAATTGTTTTTTTTTTTATTTTAAATAAATGTAAGTACCTAGTCCGAAAAAAAAATTAGTGTACTATTCACGTGAAAGCGTCAGGCCCGCTATCGGGCTTGTACGACCAAATCGTTCAATTATCGACTACATAGAATACATTTTATAAACATATATATATATATCTTTGACCAGGAACGGGGTGGGAAGGGAGACAGAAAACACATTACGTTCGTTTAGTTTACCTGTAACAAATTGACGGGAAGATTGGGGAAAAAGGTACTATTATGAATACGTGGAGAGGAGCCATGTGATCTGTTAGCTGTCGAATAACCGGTGGCGGGCGTTAAATTAAAAAAAAAAAAAAAACGTCAGAGGGAAATTGCAGGTTGTGCGAGGGAAAAAAAGACACGGGAAATTATTCAAACGCGTGCTCGCGCTCGCCTCATAGTGAAAACGCGTCATATACGTGCCGGAAAAATCTGGGTGTAGCAAAGTAATAGTACTACAACGTGACTAACCTATGGTGATTTTTCATCAACAGACTCTCGTTTGCTGTAAAAAAAAAAAAATACTGTTTTTCATTGAGAATGTATTTGATTTAAAAATTACTTATTATAATATTATACAATACATATAAAATATGATATTCAGAGGAAATTACTTATTTATTTGTCAAAGCCATTACAATTTGAACAAAATAAATATTATGATATGCAAATATTTATAAATTATTTATATTCCCATATTAAAGAGCTGCGTTTTTAAAAAGTCAGTAATACCTGCGCAATGACCAAAATTTAAAGTTTTTTTTATGAACTGCAGTAACATATACATTTCAAAACAATTATTCCCCAGAAAAAGTAAGTTCCGTTTCAGTATTTGGATAAATAAAATTGTGTTAACTGATTGGATTTAAAAATATTGTTCTATTTTTTTTTCTGGATAAAGATAGATATTATTATTTATATCTATATTGACTAATAAGTATTACTAATAAAAAGTATTGGTTGTTAATAGTTTCAGGTGGTTATTCATAGTACCATAAATATAAAATGAACAATGTGTACACTGAGTGATTCTTTTTACAGTTAACACTCATATATTCACGTTTTTGAAAACATTTTTTTTTTGCATAATTTGAAGTTATAATAAAACATGATTTTTTTTAAGAAAAAATACATTTTGATAACAACATAAAATATGTTTGATATAATATTTCGAAGCACAACACCAAATTCTTTTGTGCAATCATATTTTGAACTTTTATAGTTAATTATTAATAACTCACATAGAAATATTTGAAGTTAAGATGAACGGAGTAGTATACCAAAATTGAGTGGAGATACCACTCCATCACTATTCTACCATAATCCATTTTTAGTCGAGTGTTCAACTTAGTTCTTTAAAAAACATTGTTTAAAATCAGGTTTTTACTTAACTTAAATTCATTTAAAAATACCTAACTATTAAATTTTTATTTTAACTATATTATATTAATATTTGTTTTAGCGTAAAAACAATTTGTTTAATATATTACCACCAAAAGATATTTTATATTAATATTATACGCTCCAGCCGTAAACCGAATTTGTTATTAATAATTTAACCGGCGCCGAGCAATCGAACGGTTCGCTGCTCACCCCTAGTTTGTCCTCCAGTTGATTAAATTTCTCCAAATTGTCTATTCCGCTCCAGTGAAATTCTACGTGTAACCGATTTTTTTCAATGGAAGAATATATATAACGTCGTAAAAATTAAGCTTAAATGTTTATCTTTACGAATGGTCTTGTTTATACACATTCCTCATTCAGTTTTGCGATCGATAAACTTTAAGGTCAGGACTAAATATTTCATAGAGGTATAAGAGTGGCACCCAAAATTGACGTAGGGCACTTTGTCTAATCAGTGTATTTTTATGTACCATGACCCCTGTAATTTTTTTCTTAAATATATAATGATTATCTGATGAAATATTAAACTGATCCATCCAAAAGCTTAAAAAAATGTTTGCCCATAAGAAGTTCAATATTTTTATTACAAAATGATTGTTTTTAAACAGAAACATAATTAATTGACCAAAAATTAAAGACAATATTTTGTTTTCTCCTCTTTCTACTAGTTTATCGTAATTGTTTTAACCCTAAAGATATTTTAAAAGTATACAATTTTATACAAATTCACAGAAACGAAATTATGTACCATAATATTATACATGCATAATTTAAAACTGAGGAGGTCGGTCTACTGTATAATAGATTTCCAGTGTACATCTTCATTGAGTAAATTACTGTAATGTATGTTTCAATAAATTATTGGGAATTACATAATAAAAAGATACTGAGCTGAGACGGTGATTCAGAATCTTTTTCGATGGTTGTTTTATACTTATTTGATATTACTAATTACTATTATAGTAATCATCTTCTATTAGTAATACCGTATATTGAATTATTTTATACACAAAATAGCATAATAATATATTGTATTATAATAATACCATGTTTCATTATTGTTAGCATATAAGTCAATATCACGTTCCATACATAACACTATAACAGTGTGAATAAGTTAATTGTATAAATATCAACAATGTATCTAAATATTATTATGAAATTTCCTTGTGTATGGAAAATATTAAATAACAATATAACATCGTAATAACGAAAAGTTTTACGTTTCTATGTATTATTTTAGAATTATTATAATATAATAAAAATTTAAAGTTGTTTTAAGATAAATCGTTATTCTACATTTGAATATCCAATGTCATCACAATTTAAACTTCAAACGCTTATAAAAATGTATTTTGCTTTAAAATAAACTTTTTTTATCATCATAGTTAAAAAAAAGGTATGATTAATGTTGTGTAACATTTTAAAGCACTAAGTATTAAAATTAAAACTGAGTACATTTATAACTACAAATTTGAATTTTATACGCTTATATAAATAAATTTGACTAGGTATGTCATTTCAATATTTTTTGATTGCCATATAAATAATATATAAATATATAAATATATAAATAATAATTACGATAAATATTGATGAAAATGTAATATGTTTGACTTACAAACAACGTTTCATCTTACATAAAATTTTTGTTAAAAAAAAAAAATACTAAAAAATACTAAAATTTAAAATGTTTTGGTAGTTAAATAAATTTTTTACTAGAAACCACACTCAATGCACTGTTACTTCTCCTGAAGGACACGTCAGACAAAAAAACCTCAAATCACTCTAAAACCAATACATTCATTGCTCTGCACAGAATTTAAAATAGAATACTTAAGCTCTAAGGTCATTCGAAATTCCATAACTTATTTGGTTATTTAGATACTTTGTGATTTAAAAATTATATGTATTTTTAGACAATTGAAAAATAAAAATAGTTGAAAGTACTATGTAAATATATTTTATGTTTCTTATTTATATTTTGTATTTTTCTGAGTGAGTAAAATAATGATCAAATGTAATAAAGAATAAGAAAAGTAAAAGTGGAGTATAGCCTATAGGTACAGACTAGTTTAGAGTTTCTTGTGGATATTCGTTATCCGATAAGTACCAAGTGGCACTACTAGGTAGATATATATACAATATACTTACAGTGTAATCGTTGTCAGATATCTGTATATGCAAACCAATTCTGGTCGTATTCATGATTACTGTGAAAACGACCAACGACGACAGAGTACACCGGTGGTGTTGGGAAGGATTAGGGGGGGGGGGGTATGAGTGGGGGGGAGGGGTGGTCTGCCACCGGGGTTGGGAATTAAAACGGTGAATAAAGACACGAGACGGCGGTGGGTCGCTTTTGTTCCAGAGCAGAAGCAGTGAGAAATGATTCGACGGGCGTGCGGCTGTCAGTTCGCGGGCCACCGAATCATTAATAAAATCTCTCTCACTGAATCCCTCCCGCACCCACTGTCTCGGTCTATACCCACTCGTACACCGGCGGCGCCGGTTCCTACTCTCGAATTTATTCCTACGAGCCCGGTCGCCACGTCGGAGCAAAACACAACAAATTTCACGACTGTGATCCCCGCGTCCCCCGGCTTCGACCTCTTCCACTCGCCGTCCTCCATTATTCGTTATGTGTGTGTGTGCGTGTGTTTATATATATGTATAAGTACTTTTCTCCAGCCCTCACCCGTGGAATCGCAGGAACACGAGAGTGAGGAGGAGACCACAGTCGGAAAAAGCTCCAACCTAATGAATAAATCCATCCATAGTTTCGAATCAATCTCTGTCAACCACGCCGATGACGTCCATTGTCGAAAAACGTAAAAGGCACAATGTGACTATATTTTGATATATATATATCATATTGTATACATATACACCCAATAACATTGCTGTTGCTGCCGCTACCACCCCACGTCAACACCCCTGCAATACTTCCACGACATATCCAGCGACGCGCCGCGCGCCGTCTACACCGTTGGTTAGTATTTTCTGACACTAATAATAATTACACGTTGATTACGTGATGTATGACTATATTATGTGACACACATACACGCGTACCCGCGCACATGGGACACCCTCACCACACAATATTATATTATATCATCAAATAACCAAATGTTAAAATTAGACGCGCTTTGATCATCGGCGGCGTCGCGTTATTGTAGTATTAACAAAATACTGTTTTCCTTTCTAAGGGGTCGCGGCGATGAATCCATCCACCTATCCTCCCTCGCTGTATTTTCCTTAAGCTTTAGGCAGTTGCTCATATAGTCATTGTTCCGCTCATACAATAACAAAAGCCAGTATACACCGTGCCAATAACTCGTCGTGTATATCGGTTCAAGCACTCTCCGTGTAGATTGTTCAAAATGTATGTTCAGCGTGAACATAATACACATAACCTAACAAAAATACAATGTTTGACTGTATTTCACGACAAAAATAATTGCTTTTATGAACAATGACGGCTCTCTGTATTTTTAAAATTATAAATAATTTTAAATTATATTTTAGTGTAATTCAATAAATAATAATGCTAAAAATATTAAATTCAAATAGCCATAATAATTGATTTAAACAGAAGAATGTGTTTATTTCAATAACAGTGACGAAAGAATAAAGAATTTATTTTGGTGAAATATAAAGGAGGTAGTTTTGAGCTTTCATTTAATTTTTGAACATTTAAGTATTTAATTCAAAATGAATGACATAATAATATCCTAGGTAGTTGGTAGTATAGGCATAATAATATTATTATCTAAAGCATTTTTAATTTTTTTACAAACAGTTCTTATTAACACATGCATTACATAATAATATATTTAAAAGCAATTCAAATATTTAAAATGTACCTATGACAGATGAAAAAACATTAAAAACGTAGTAAGTTATCATATTATGATGAATGTAAAATGCTGAATAAACAATTAATTCCATGACCACCGTGCTTATATTTGGAGTACTTTTTTGACATGATTTTTTAATCCACCATCCCTGGTATTTTTAGAGTAAAGTGGGATGATTTTAAACAATTGGGGAAAATAAAAATACAATATTTTTTGTAGAAAAAAATATTAATTATTGTTTTTATTAGTTTTCTAAAATTGTAAAAATTATTAAAACATTTAAATAATTAAAAATCGAGAAAAATTATATTGACATTTGTCCAAATAGATTAAAAATACCTTACTTCATCTAGCTATCATTGGGTATATATTTTACCAGCATATCAAAAGTATAAATAATGATAATTTTTTTAATAAGTTTCAACAATATAATAATAACTATTATTATGGTGACACGGCGTTTCGGATAGGCAATTTAGCTACACGGATCTTGTGATTTCCATTTCCCTGAACCTACCATACAAATTAAATTTTGTAAATAACTGATGTAACGTGTGAGTTCAACTAGAACAATGTAAAATGATTATACTATTATAACATACAATATTATATTTATAACGACTGATTGAAATATCCTAGGTAATTAGAATTAAGTAATTATTACTCAGATAAGTTTATTTATGTTTCAAAACTGTAATTTAATTTATAGCTTAAAAGTAATTAATAACTATTAATAAAACAGTTTTATTAAAATGTATGTTGCACCTTTACATCGGTTCTTCGTAATATCTGCTACTAGCTTATTTAGTTTTTTTGGATACCTCGTCATTTCTGTGACTGTAAGAACACTTTTTTTCACCTACGGTGACTGTTGCAAATGGAGGGTGGGTTTCAGTCCAAATGACCAACAACTGGACACCCGTGATACACCCAACTACACTTTAACATACCACATAGTTCTTACTTTCAAGAACAAATTATATGCACCTGAAACGAGAAATATCCAAACCTAGTTAATCATTTTCAAATAAATAAAAATAAAAGAGTTTTTTTTGATAATTTACTATGACCTATAAGTATAGGTTTTTTGATTGAAAAATATTAAATATAATTTTATTAGATATAATATTTATTAATTATAGTATTATGATGCTAACATAATTGTGTCAAAATATTAAAACGATTTAAAAAAAATACATAATATTATATTATGAAACAACATTTAATTTACAACATTTAAAAAAAATAAAACTATTTTACTGTACAATATAAGAAATACTATAACATTATACTGTATGAATTTCTCAGCTATTTAAATTATAGTATATAGAACTATAAATAGAATCGTTTATCGCATGCGATATCTAACCACAGTGGTAAAATATTAATTTTAGTAATAATACATTTGATAATATTTCACTATTCTCTACTGATGTTATAAATTATAACCAGCTAGACTATTGAGACACCTGGTCTTTGTACTGTCTACGACCTTTTTTTTTTTAAATTTGTTTGGTTAATATTATACAGTATTTTTTTTTTTTAATTTAATAAATCTTACTAATAAATTGTATCGTGTATTTTGTTCTTTGCACGATAGTTGAAAATGGATTGTAATATGTTTTCAAATGACGTGTCGTATTGTATTTCTGAATTATTGTTCTGTAAATTATTCAATGGAATAAATATAATGAGGTTTTCCGATACGCGTGTTCATGGTTCGCGTAATGTTGAATCGCCAAAAAGTTTAGCTCTAAGTATATATGAATCACGTCAATAATGCCCACGTAGTTTTTCAGTTATGGGACTTACACGCAAACTCATATTAATCCATTAATATTTAATCCTTACACCAAAAGAAAGAAATAATTTCGCTGACTGGCTAAATCGATTTCATCCAGCATTTCCCTTCACCCGGTACACATCAAATAATTACGGGGCGGAATTTGTCCACTCGACCGTTTTTCGGATTCAAAGAGGATTTTTTTCTTCCTGCGTATATTCAGTTCGTTAGGCTTGGAATTTTTTTCAACTCAAACACCATACATAATTGGTGAAAGGGGAGCGTTGGTATTCATTTTTTTTTTCATATATGCACTGTTGTGCATTATGATTATTTTAAATTTTAAAAATGTTCAAGCACAAACAAATTTTAGCCTTACTAACCATTATTTATATTAAATGTTAAAAATTGCAAGTTGCCAATTTCCTGGGCGTAATAGTAACTGAAAAAATCTACGTTTAATGAAAACCTTCCAGAGTGTTTACTAATATTAACGTTGACAGGTTAAAGGAAATTGGTCAACAGGATCCTCGGAAAGAAAAGGCATATCCCGATTACCGGAGTGCAAATGAGAGATGATTTTAAAAGCATAAGGCAACGGAGCACGTTTTCCATTACAGATTTTAGCCGTATTTGTGTTAACTAAAGTTTCCTGACAATTTAGGAATGGACAGAATCCAAACTGGTCTTAAGATAAGGTGCACTAAAAATAAAACAAAATGTACATAATATTATGTATTAAATTGATTTATCTTAAAATTATAAAATTGCTAGCGTAATACGATATTGTATAGATCACCTTTATTATAGAGAGATTAAATAATTATAATACTATAATATTATTATATTATAGCTATTTTAAAATTAATGAAATTCATAGTATACCTACACAATTATTTTTAAATGCTTGGTGATAGTGTTTGAATATTTTGTTTATGTTCTAATGATTTATACTTGTATTCAAATTTCAAATCATCATTAATCACAAAACTTTGTGTACAAAATACCTACAAAGTACAACTTAACAGTTTTAACACCTATTTTTTAAAATTGTGCACATAATACCTAGGTATTGAATTACATAAAATTATGTTTTAACAGAATAAATACCATACAATTTCGCATCAGTACTTCAATCCTCTGTTCAGATTTTTGAGATTCTATAATTACCTATGAAGTTAATTTTGTGGTTATGTTTGATTGTTTAAACTTTAGTTAAATAATAGACATCAATAATGTTTTAATTAAAAGTACCGCTTATATTTTACATTAATATTATGAAGATGTACTTACTTTATAATTTTCGCTCTATGAAAACTTTTAATATCTAAAGTTTATGCATACATTTTTCCTGAATTATATTGATTTTATTTTTATAATTGTATTGATGTTATATAATATATGTGATTAAGCAAATATAATATTTCATTATTATGTAATAAATAGTAGGTAACTTATTAATAAACGCATTTGTACTTATTCTTGTATCAGATTTTTTAATTTTCAAAAATTAATTATAAAATTAAAATGAGTAGATACCTACCTCACTTGACTTCGCATTCATCATCAAATGTATTAATATACCAGAAATAATTGAGTCTACAGGTGCATACAATTTGCATACAAATTTCATATTTATATAATAATCATTCATCACATTAATAATGTGCTGATAGCAACGATGTCATTAAATGTAACTTATTAATATAATAATATGTGATTTAGCTAATAAGCAAAGTCATTGACGTGCAAGATATTAGTAAATAAATAATATGAATAAATCAATGGATAGGATGGCATGAAAATATATTAAATATTTAGGGATTAATGATATTATATTACACAATATGTTATTATTTGAGTAGTATTATAATATTGTTTGAGAATCAGAGCCAAACCAATTATTCGTCAATTATGTACTGGTTTTGCTGTGGAAAATAATATTATCCGTTGTATGCATTTAAAATCCGAATTCCGAGCGTCAAACAGAATATAATTACATTATTATATATTAGACATTTATATCATATTGCGTATACCTACGACCGAAATTATTATAAAACATAAGAATCAAAACCGACGGGACAATAATATTATATTATGTAACCTTAAAACTTTCAACGCAGCGTGTCGTGCGCTATCATAATTACTGTTGGCCAAAACGGTGACTTGCGGGGTTTGGTGCCATTGAAAATTACCGCTTTTGAAATCAAAAATCAACTCCAGTCGACTTCAAAATCGAATTAGTGTAAGACAGGTGTTCACCGAAAGTTTCGCGCTTCTGACGCACACTCGCATACATCGTCTATACATAAATGCACGATGTCGTTTCAATTAATGCGATGTCTCGTGCGTTTCATTAAATATTATATTATTATTATTATTGTGTATGTGTAGTAATAGTAACACACGTGGACTCATATATAATGCCTATACTGATTGAATTTAAACGACCGGTGGCACAGCGCCGGGGGATGAAATTTAAAAAATAATTATACTACTCACAGTTTTACCTCGAGGGTGGAAAATAACATGCGTAATGATTAATTACACACGTATTTTATACGACTTGAATGAAGAAAAAAACATGTCCACGGCATGATGAACATTGAATTCCAAATTGAACACTTAACACGATTAACTTAATATTAGTATATGATATGTATTATACCTACTACTTATATACCTACAGCAGACCATTGTGGGGAATCGATAAAGTATAAGACCATTGTCCAAAGTTTAAATAAAATATTATTTATGTTTGCTCTGCAGTGCCGTGAACCCGATTTCTGTGCATGGGTGTATAAGGTTAATTTGTTACATTTATTTTGACCGGATCCTCGACCTTCGTATGTATATGTATGATGTATGCCTGTACATTTGTCGGATGTAGAACTTTACGATTGGATTTTTTTGTCCCCACTCCATCCCCGATTATCTCACACAAAATCGTATTATTTTTATACATAATCCATAAATATAAAATAATAATTATACAACGAAACAGTTAACAGTCATTTGAATTTCATAACGACGACAGTACCGATTAAAATATCATGTCAAATGCACTTTTACAAGTATGCGTCGTAAACCACTGTGACCCACGCGAATGCCAGTTTTGGTATTAAAATATTTACTAGATCTATTTATAGAGTTTAAATTACAATATGTTGTACGTCACCCGGGCTTCGACATTTTTATTTTGTATAGTTCTGTAGAGATAACAATTAATGTATGTCGTATAATAAGATAACCAATAAACCGTGTAGGTGGGTACTGCTGTAGCAGTTTAAATTAAATTATCTTTAGAACCAATTTGGTGACTGACGATATTATACATTTTTTCTTTAGAAGTATATTATTACAATCTTCTTCGTTAAAAAAATGATTTATTTATTAATTTTAAATTAGTAATAATTATTTATTAATAAATTTAATTAATATATTAAAAGTTATAAAATTTCCCCTAAAAATTATAAGTAGGTACAGTCGTTCAAATCTTAGAAAATATGGCATATTAACACTATAACAGGTTACATTAATTAAATAAAAATATATCCTTAATGTAGATTTGTGACAATGATAGATTTTTTTATGGAATTTTTTTTGCGAAATAAAATATTTAATAAAAGCTTTGGAAAAAAGAATTAAATATGGATCACTTATTTTCTAAACCCTAATTAAACATATAATAATGTTTTAAAATAAATACCTAATTAAATCGTTTTTTTTTTTTTTTAGTTGTTGTTTCGTTACATTCTTTGTGATTTCGGTATTACGGTTTTTATAAAAGGTCGAATGTCTAGGCAACCCACGAAAATCGCAGTGTCTTCTATCAAAAAAAAAAATTGAAATGTTTCCCGGGATAATTATCTTACTCAGGTATCCAACAATATGTAATTAAAGAAGGACTACTGAAGCCCGTACCTATAGTTAATATTTTCCTCACCCAATTTTACCCATTTTCTCATCGCGACCTTTTCTCTTCCACATTTGGGTTCATCTATTTTTCCTCGAGACGCGTTTCCTCGTATATTTATCGACCGTGTTCCCTTACACCGCACCCCGTAGTTCAACGACCCACTGCGCGGACCAAAAATACATCAAACCGCCATTAACATTCGTAGTACATTCCCGGGGACAATGCGACTCCCGATCACGAATTTTTCATTTTTATCGGCCGTTCAGAACCATACTTATTAAGTCGTTATTCGCGCGAGTTGCAAAAACAATTATTTGTAAATTATATTTGATTTGAATTCTTACCATTAAAAAACTCGATCATTAATAATGATGCTTTAAAAAAAATAATGTAATTACTGTTCTTTGTTAGTTTTAAAGGATTTTAATATTATTTTAGATTAGATATTCAAATACCATGCATTTTAAAAACGTATAAATCTTCGGTTAAAAGCTTTAGCTTGCATTAATGTTTTCAAAAAATTTTTTTTTTTTTAAATTTGATACTTTGATGAGGAATATTTCTCCATTCGCTAAGATATTGTGAAATATAATGCGCCTAAATATATTGCACAAATACACGATAGTAAATTTGCGAAAAATTCAAAATATGTAACATTCACGTTGCTTAAATTATTTCTAGAATAATTGTATTTATTTATCAATATTATTGCTGACATTTGAAATTAACTTTTTTTTGTATATTAATTTAGTCATAGATATTATGTAAACCATGCATGAATATATTTTTTTCTATTTATTTTTAACCATTTCTTTCTCGATTAATTGTATTAAAGCGTTATACAGTAGTTAATATTTTAGATGCTGAGAAGAGTGTGAAATGTATTGGTTTTTATAATAACAGCAATTTTCGGAGCAGAAAAAACTGCATTAATTAAGGATGGTTCCTAGTAGAATTTTTTCATTGTCCCTGCAAAAAGACAGACCTCTCGGGGCCGTGTAGTGCATCGGTCATTGTCAGGTACCACTCAACATCGACGCTCCTCAGTATTTCAATAAATATAGATAGCTCTAACAAAAGTAAATACAAATTAAAATTTTTTTATTAGAAAATGTGTTGCAATAGTAAATATTTTTTTGATTAACAGATGTCTTACTGAATACTGATCTTGATAATAATGTTGAAAAAATAGACGGTTAATTTATTAAATATTTTTCTCCAAAACTTTATCGTGAACAAGTTCAATTTCCCCCCTCCCCCCCCCAAAAAAAAAAAAAAAAAATAATAACCGTGACTTTATTTACATAATGAGCTTTGAGTAATTCGGTTTTAAGGACAAAAAAAATAATTTTAAATACAGTGAACCATTAATGAGATTAAAAATCAGTCTACTACGATAATATCAATGAAACCTAACAATTGTTATTCTGAAAATAAGGTTAACATTTATTTTGTCGTTGGGCAAAAGGTATTAAATGACATCGAATTTTGATTTTTATATATACATACCTACCATACCTAAATTATATATTATTATAGTATTCGTATAAAATAAAACGTTTAGAACATCATCACACGGTACTTTTTTTTCAAGATCGGACAACGGTCAGAATCAATTCCCGAATGGGATATCTATGGAAAATTAGCAAATTTCATACGACCACCCACAACGACGACGACACGTATATCTATTTTTTTTTATTTTGTCTCCCCATTCGATGCTTATCGGAATACAACCGGCTAAAAACGCGAACGTCACAACACAGAACGTTTTCAATACGAGGGGCGTGTGCTTAATATTTTTAATCCATCACTAATCCCTTACATGTGTGTTGGTGGATGGAGCACGCAAGATAATTTATGATGCATACTAATATTATTATTATTATTATTATTATTATGTAGCGAGTGTGTCTGCTGCTCGATGAACCATTGGCGGCGGTGGCGTGTTTATTATTCACAAACACTAAGGCACCACCGTCGTACTCGTTATGCAGCCCGTCGTCGTAAGTTCCGTCTCTGCCGCCGCCGCGGTCGTTCTGCTCCGATGCCGTCGCGTCGACGGTGGCAGCAACGACGAGACGAAATTCGTAGTTTATAATATTATCATTATTCATTATTATTATAATAGTCGTCGTCATCGTAGTCGTCGGTGGAAACACATGGCAACGAGTTGAACGGAATAAAAATAATAATAATAATAATAAAAACGTACAAAGAGTATTTTTATTATTATTTTTTTTTTGTTATTTTTATTTTTTTTTTTGCGCCCCAATTACAGACCCAAATGTCATTTGTTTATCCGGACGAAGTATTTTTGTCGCCGTCCATCGCGTTTTAGGACCAGACAAAAAATATTCATTTAACAACGTACAATTATAACGATTTTTTAGTATCGTTAAATCCACCTCATCGATTTTTTTCGTTATGTTTTTTTTTTTTTTTAGATTCCGTCTCGTTGTGTTAGTTTATCACACAATTAGCTTGTCCGTGTACCATAAAACTCCATCATTCATAACTATATTATAATATGGGTGACTATACGAAAAAAATAAAAATAACACAAGAGATAATACATAATATTATTTTATACGACCATAAAAATACAATATCGATGATAATGCATGATTACAGTTTACAGACTGATTTTCGTAAAAAAAAATATCTAAATAATATAATTTATAGAAGAGAGAACCCATATAGTTTTTGTTATACAATAATATACTTTTGAATATGAGAACTATTCGTCTCGTACAAAATCTCATGTTGTTTTAGGACTAAACAATTATTTTAATGTGACCATTATGTTCTGTGTGGCGCATGACGCATGACGTATACGTGGTATTACACACTAGACACACACAGACGATATTTGTGATTTGTGATGATATTGTGTCCTCTCATTTGTACATGTTTGAGTTTAGTCTGGTGATCTGTTACAATTTATAACTCATACTTGTATAACATCAAACCGGTTTATGGACTGTTATGCACAGTAAGTATTCCAGGGTGGGTATTTCAGTATTTACTTAAATACGTATATTATATAAACAATAAGCATCCTTATTTGGCTTATATAAATATTTACCGAAAGACACATTGACTGTAGGTGATAGCAATTTGTATTTACTTGCATTATATTATATTTAATTTTTACACTACGGCGCTGTACATTTAATTTCCAAACGGCTAGTATGATTATAAGTTATTATTATTTTACTAGATTTTACCGAAATGTTCCTATCAACAATCATTTTATTTTTTTTTATATAGTTTTTTCATCACATAGATATATTAAATAATAGATAATATAATATTGTTCCCTTTTTTTCAACATTTTATAATACCTAGGTATTATTAATGATTATACGCTATAATACTTGCTTATCATCGATATAATTTACATAATAAAACAAAATATTTATGAATTTGTATTGTCAAACTACAATCTAGTCGAATATAATTTTAGAAAACTTTTTTAATATCTGACACAGGTGTAAATCGTATAAACTCTGTTTCAGTGTATATTGTATGTGTGTGTGTGTGTGTGTGTGTCCCAAATAATACTACTGAAGCGGTCCGTAGCCCATAGGGAAAAGGCGTATCGTGTTTTTACTCGAGTCGTGTCGAAGAAATAAAACAATTTTCACGCACGTTCCGCAACATACCTTAGAAATTATTATGGTTTGCATGTTTTTTTATTTTTTTTATTGAAATGTCGATTACGAGATTTTAAAACATAATATACGTTACTCTATTTTACCATTGATGTATGTGTTTAAAGCTGATATTATGCTATATATAATATTATGGTATAAATAGTATATTTTTATATGTTGTAAAAAATGTTTTTTTTAATCCAAACAACAGCTATTTGCTTACATAGTTTTTAAAAAATATTATCAGATCAAACTATGAATATTACTTTAAAAGGCAACTATAGGCGTATAGGTATAATATAAAACAGAAAGCTATAAAATGAAAAATAAATAACCCATAAACACCATAGACGACGCACGTCGTTGACGTAATTTCACTATGGTTTATGGTTTCTAGGAGTTGGTATTAATTATAACTTTATTATCGTTCTATAACATCTCACTTCGTAATATATTGTATAAATACATACTATAATAAATACGTGGTACATTATATCAAAATAATTTTGTTCTTCTGAGTTCTGGAGCCATCTGGTATGCATGCTTTTTTAATTACATTAAAAACTATTAATTACCTGTATTTTATAACAAGAAATTAAAATATTAGAAATATAATACATGAGGTATTATACATTCATTATAAATTACATTTTGTTTGGAAACTTAAAGTTTCTGAATTTTCTGTAACATATAATATATTGAATATATTATAATATTATAGTCGTTTTAAAAGGCACACATTCCTTTTTGTGGTGCTCAATTTAATATCAATATCTACTATCGAAGTTAAAAATTCGAGCAACGAATCTTTACACATCTTTAAGTTTACTGACGGTGTGAAGTGGAACGTGATACTGTGATAGTTTGATAATTATTTATGTTAATTCTGAAGGGTTTAAACTGTGTATGCCCGCGCATATTGACTCCGCATCGTTGAAATGTACTTTTTACGTACACAATAAAATGTAATAAAATAGGTTTTGCCGTTTTACCCAACGTAATTATTTTTAAAGACAGTGTAATTTGTAATAAATTACACAAACGTTTGACGGACTACCGGATTACAGTGGGTGACCGTCGGCCGTGGTGCAGGTGTTCCAAATCGGTCGGACCGGTTTCGAACTTTATGGGTCCGGTCGGTGTAAATAAATAAATAAACAAAAACGTAAACCAATAAAAAAAGATTCTAAAATAAAACATCAGACACCACTTAAACCGGACCGCAGCTTTTAATTGCTTAATTTGTAACCCCAGACACATTTCGTGTGTTGATAAAAACATTAAAAATGTAAATAACAGCAAACTGGTTTTGGCCGTTTCAATTAGTAATCGTTTCGTTGTCGTTCCGTGTGCGCACCAAAAAGAAATAACGTGTATATAACATTACACACATATATATATATATATATATATATACAATGAATTATGATAATATAACACATGGCGGTGGTGGTGGTGTATGGGAATCGAGTAGATTTTTTTTCCCATTTTTCCCTCGATGTCACCCTGTCGTGGTTTACGCGCCTATAACCTAAACAATAATAATATTATTACGATAAAGCGTGTATGAGACGAGACGAAACCGATCTCGATCGCGTGAGGACCGGTTGCGATGGTCGTCGTAAAAATATCGCCGGCGTTCGTCGACTGGGCGGGCGGCCGGCCACCCCGGGGAGCGCAGTGGCGCCCGGTTCGACGCATTCTTCGTCACCGTATACATATTGTTGTATTATTATCATTATATTATACAGAATTCTCGCACACAAAATGCTGTCCATACCGATTATATTGTATACTTAAATTTTTTCCACCTGTGCCTGGGTGTCCAAACAAACGTTTACCGGTTATTAACAGAGTTTCGCCTTACGAACACACACACACACACCAATAATAACCGTCCTTGCTGCAGGACTCTATCGTCTCGTCTCCATTGTGGCAACCACTTGACATATTATACCGTGAAACCGTGGTCAGTTTATACGTATCGGTCATGCACATAATAATGGTCACTGACTACGGTGGCATCGAGGATACCTCTTCGGGGGTGAACATCCAAGTGCTTACAGACGAGGAGGACGTGCCACCCCCGATTTGTGATGCAACATTTTTAGTTTGTACACAATGTAGGTCCTATGGTTTTACTGAATATCGTTAGGTAGTTGACGACGTAGCCAGCTATTATATGTCTTACTTTTTTCGTTATGTTATTTCTATAGTGAAATAAATTGTCCACACGATTAAATTATTTTTTTTTTTTTTGGTTCTCGCTGTTTTTCTGTAGAAAATAATAATATAACCGCTTCTTAACCTTTTAATTACCAATCGCTATTAGTCGAAATTATATATATTTGTATTTATTACGAACCATTAAAAAAATCGCAGTAATCAATCATATTTTTAACTGATGCAAAATAACTTATAAGCATAAAAACGATATTGCAGTGCGCTACCATAAGCGTCGTCAATAATTTAAATTAAAACATTCCGTAATCTAGTTTGGCATGCATTTCGGTTGAGTAAACGATCTGGAAACAAACATTTTTATTTCAAAAATTAATCGTGTGGCAACTTTTGACATAGTCAATAGAAAATCAATTCAAATTCAAAGAAATATACACCAATTTTATTGCTGAATTTACCACTAGTCATACAGCTAAAATGGTTGACATTTTTTTCTTTAATATTTCTCCGATAAACAATAAAATAATAGTTTTCTGTCCATTAGTCGTCGTAAAATAAATCATTCTTAACTACGATTCGTTGAAATATTAATTTGGAACTAAAAATAAGACTTGTTTTAAATCAAATTATACTCTGTATCATTACACTCATTTTGAAAGTTATATCTTTTAAATTATCTTCTCAATATCTTTTAAAAAACCTGAGAAATTAATTTTTTTTATTTGATACCATATACATGTTTTTTTAATGCTCTCT
The DNA here is from genome assembly GCF_005508785.2 of Acyrthosiphon pisum. Taxonomy (NCBI): domain Eukaryota; kingdom Metazoa; phylum Arthropoda; class Insecta; order Hemiptera; family Aphididae; genus Acyrthosiphon; species Acyrthosiphon pisum. The sequence goes on from NC_042496.1 coordinate 34,217,609, forward strand.
ATTACATTTATGATATTCTTGCCAAAATCTATTTATCAGTCGTAAAATGTTAACTCTTGCTCACTTAACCACGAAACAAACTATTAACTTGATTTTCTTTTTACACACATATACCTAAGCATTATAACACAAATCCTCGTTTTTGAGACTATAAAATGATGACTTTTTATAGGTAGCTTTATAGCTAAACATAATATAAGTCTTGAAAACTATAGAGCAACATTAAATGTTTCATAAAAATAAAGACCCTGGTGATTCATACATACATAGTTTATAACTAAATTTTAATGAATAGCTATATAGACAATTAAATTAAATTAGTCAGTGATAAAGTCTCAATACAGTGCATTACAATAATTACATAATGCATTCCAGCCAATTTACCAATTATATAATTGTTAATTATTGTTGTGGACTATCGTCTCACTTCATCCACATCAGCACAATCTGAAGTTGTATTATTATTGTAAATTTTAAAACAATAATAAATCATCGCTTTCGAAAAACGATCTTGAGTGGACTTTGGGTTAATACTTACGGTTTATAGGGCGTGTTTAAAACTTTAAGTGCTCATAAAAAGAATTTACGAGTAAAGATTTCAACATTTTATTGAAGGTAATAATGGAAATGATAGAATGTTCATCTTAAAATAAATATAATAGTTATACAATCAAATTCAAAATGTTATCAAAAGTGTTTATTAATAACACCGCGATTAGTTAATATTTGGGTGTCTATTAAATTCAGTTTTTTTTTAAACTCACACGCCGAAAAAAAAAATTATCAAAGTCGACTTTTCTGATATTTTAAATTAAGTTATAATAGAATAACACATTATTATTCATCTTATATTAAACTTTAAGCTTTAGGGTTTTAAAATTACAATTACAAATTGTATATAATAAAAAGAGCAAAATTATAACAAATGTTAGAACATTTCAAGTCTCTAGGATTATTAAAAAGTTGTAAAAAATGTGAAAAGTTTTTGTAAAACCGGTGTTTCCCAAGAGACACTGTAAAGGTGTGGTGGTTTTTAATACTGTTTTCTTCCACAATTTTTTGTTTTTTTGGAAAACTATGGAAAATTAAAATGGCCTAATCTGCAGTACCATAAGATATTATGCGATACACTTCTAAATATAGATGATGTATAATAGTCTATAAAACCTTCAGAAGACTTGACTTGTTATAACCAAAAATGTTGATGGTGACAGACAAACTAAATGCTAAAAATAAAAATATCTTAGAATTGGTAGGTATATATTGTAAATAACGCTCAGTTCAATTTATTACAAACGGTTTTGTAATATTTTCATACAACTCTAAATAATAAAAAAAAACCGATACGACATTCATTTATGTTAACTGAGATAATATGGATTGAAATGTTTCTACCTTGTGTTGAATAAACTTAATTTTTCATGGATGAACAAATCGAAGAAGTTAAAAATTAGTTGGCTGCGAATAAGCCCCGTGGAAATACCACAATGTTGTTTACCATGTACCGTATTGTTATTTGCTACTGAATAATATATACATTTTATACGAATTATTATTCACTATATATTTTTACCAACGGTAAATCCAACATTTAAAATTCCTGGTAGTACCTATACTTCAGTAAAAATATTAATTTCATTGCAATGTGTGAACTCTAACAAAATCTATATAATATCACTCTATTTTGTTTAGCATAAGAACGGGATTTTTAGAGTTTACCGTTTATTGTATACAACCGCTCACAAAGTTTTAAAGATAAATTAAAAATACAAACATCGCCTGTAAGTGCAACAATATGCGACTTGTGCGGAAAAACTATAGTAGTTTTCTAAAAACAAAATGTTTAATGGTTAAAAACCAATTTGGTTTTCACTTTGGCCTTCGGTAAGAAAGGTGAACACAGTACACGATACTATTCTGCCGTAGATTAAAAAAACCAAGCACAATTATTATTATTTTTGTAGCTACATTTTTACATGCATCAAAAGTGTGCGTGACGGAGTACTGCACGGATGTCATCGATGGCCCCACGGGGAAGCCTGATATCAACGGTTCAACGGTTTTAATCATTAACACATAATAATAATAATAATAATAATGATATATTATAATTTATTATATTGTATAGTTTATTTTTCGCCTGTGTTGATAGAAAATGATTTAACAATAAACGCAATTAGGACACACACACACACAGCGTGTAACTGAGGGGACAGGAAGGGGTGGAAGGGGTGTGAGTTCGGCGTGCGTGTCATGTGAACATTAACGCCGAAAAAACAACCACTGAAGAATTAATTATCGGTAGCCAGATGTTGCTTAATCAATACATTGTAGTTGTTATTGGTTTTAACTCGATTAAATTACTTTCCTCGAATATAATAACACACACATGCATGCGTGGGCTGGCGGAACTTTGTCTATATAGGTAGCACGCAAAACCCGTTCAAGGGGTTGTTGTGCCAAAGGACGGTGGCGCGGCGGGAGGGAATAGTGTAATGGGAGAAGGATTACATTGTTTATTAGAGACTATAACACAAGTGGTATTTTCTTTCTTCTTAAAGAAGGATATAAATGCACATTATTTTATTTTTTTATTTTTGTTTGTGGTCTCAAAGAGACCTAGTCGTTTAAGTCGCAATGACAAATTATGTACTACGAGGGGCCAGCTCGAGTGCTTATTACAATTACATCCCCTGGTCGCCGCACTCTAAATCCCGGATAGCTCCCGGAGGGGATCCAAAACGACCCTGCAGGATCTCTTTTACTTCTGTATAGGGTGACCCAAAATCAGACATGTTTTCCAAAACTGTTCCAATTCATGCCAATTTTCCTTTTCTAATTTACTAGGTGGTTAAAGTTGCCAAAAACATATTTCCTATAATCTCCTTTTATTTAGACCGTATAAATGCACTTTTTTACTGTCTTAGACCATAGTTGTAGATAAAAAAAAATACCATTTTCTACTTTGTAGTTACCTACATAATGTTACTTAATAATAACATATATCAACTTAATTTATGGAAACTCAATTTCATAATTCAAAGAAATAGCTTTCTAATTTGGTTTTTTATGAAGTAAGCAATACTTTCGATGTCCGAATAATACTGTACCAATGTAGTATTATTATTAAAACATAATATACATAACTTTAAGTGTTAAACATTCAAAAGTATATTGATCCTATTTTCTTAAGTGCTTGCACAAATAACTTGAAGATAAATATACTATTGTTTTCTTTCGTTTGTATGATAATAGTATTTGTCATCTAAAACCCAATGTAAAGAATGCTTATTTTAAATACAAAGTAAAAATTCACATCATAATAATGGGACATTAAAATATGCAGTTTTAGTCTGTATAAACATGCAACCTTAACTATTTTTGAAATATTAAACAATAATATTATTAAATATTATGATGATAAAATGTATACGTGATTAAAAAATATGCAATTATTAAACATTGTCGTTCCTAATTCGTTATAAAAATAAAACGTTCAATAACTTCAAACATATTAGGAATTATAGCCGCTAATGGGTTATTAAAAAAAAAGTTTTATGAATACCATGAGCCGTTATATTTAAGTCATATTGTAAATTTCCTCAAATTAAATAACTCGCTTAATGAATGTTTAATTTTTTCCTCTTAATTTAATTGTAATTATTATTATGCAAATTTGATCGACACTCACTCGAAATTAATTCTGTAGGATATTAAACGACGCATGGGGTGAAATTTGATGGGAGGCCCATGTTTCTCATTTAGAATGATGGAATTTTGATTAAATTAATAATAATATATTTTATCCTTAAACACACATCACCTAAAATTATTAAAGAATATTTAAAATTCACGTGAATAAATATTTCAGTCAATGTTAAAAATACCAAAGTCACCTACATAAAACCAAAATACCGTGTAGGTCTACTATAATATATAGCTATAGTGTGATAATTGTATAATTGTTGTCACACCGAATGCTTTTTAACGTTTTATTCGTGGTCTACTGAATACTTAGCCCCATTGTGTGCTTTTAACTAATTTACTGTAAAAATTACCCGATTTTCAACGATTATTTTTTAGTCGCGTAACTGATAGCCATATCATTATGTTCGTATAGATTTTTAAGACTTGTAGGTCGCTATAATTATTATATACATTAGTTGTGTGTACTGAGATGGGTCGGTGGAGTGGCAAAATTTCCGTGCTGGGCAAACAAGGTGGTCGGGGGGCACAGCGAACCGGGCAAGTATATAATAATAATAATAATAATAATAATAATAATACGTAATAATTCGATCAAAATAAAATGTATTACGCGCCACCCGTTGACGTGACTTTATGCAATGTTCGTGACAGGCACGCGGAACAGCGTACGTATGGAGGACGGTTAAGGTAGGCTTTAATATTATATGTATATACGTATTTATAATGTGTATGCGTATATCAAGTCTTGGGGAGGTATGTTTATTATTATTATTCGTATTCATAATGTCCGAAACATAAACGGCGTGTACCCACCATATAAGTACCGCGTAACTACAGTTATTATATTATTATAATATAATATACGCTGTGTATAATATACTGCACGGGGCGACTCGCTTGGGTTTATTCTTCCTATTTTTTTTTTTCTAATAAAGAAACCGTGCGAGTGTTTTGAAAAATTATGTCTGATATGGATAAAAAAAAAAAAAAAATGAAGAGAGAATAAATTAAATCGTACGCGCGCAGCACCGCGCGAGGAAAAGCAAACCAGCCAGAGAGAGACGGACACAGAGAAAGATAAAAATCGTAGATTTCTCCGTGACATTTTTCGGATGGTCGTGACTGTGCTCGTACATGTAATGGCGCGCGCACACGAATATTGCCGACTGAAAAACCGACTTCATGACAATTATTTATACGTATTGTTCTTATTTGTGTGCCCGGAGGTTAAGACCGCGTGTCTCAGATAAATCGTAAAGTCGTGTATTATAGTAGTTGTTGTGGTATAAAGCAGAGGATCTTATTTTTATTTTTCAACGAGATAGCAGGGAACGGAGTAGGAGGAAAAATGAGATTTAAACACACACGCACACACACACACACACGCACGCACGCACGTTCGCATGAGGTCTCCAGCTTTAGAGTCATCGTATACGTTAGGTTTGGTTTAACGAGCAAAATTAACCATTTACCGGCTCGGTAGGACGAGCGCGAAATTCCACGATCGTTATAATACGCGTGCAGCGCATGATCGTCACACAAGACAGAATTATATAATATTGTTATAATAATATGTAAAACAACAAAGACACCGATGACGACTTTATCAGATGTTGAAACGTCTCCTCACGAATCATTTATATCCATAATGATTCGGGTAATATGTTTTAAATTATTAGTTTTTTTGCTATCTGCTCTTCGGTTATTTGTATTATAACCAACAATCGTTTCTGTACAATCCGTGTGAGTTACGTTAAACATAAAATTATTTTACGTTTCCAGTCGTATTATCATATCATATTTAATCCCGTTTCTAAAATGAATATGATTTTTTTCACATTTAATACAATATGAAAAATATTATTTTTTCTTTCCCAAATCAAAAATTCAAAGTTAATTTTATCTTGTGCGGATACTAAATTATCACTTTTAATTATTTAAAATATTAAAGAACACGAAATAAAATGACTTGTTTTTGAACATAGTTTTATCAAATTACAGTGAACACTCAGAAATAACTTACTGAGCTAACCACTTTGTAATAAGACGATAAAAATGATGTTGTGTTTAGTTTTTTACCCTAAGTGTTATGGTGAATTTGCTTTTACATTAAAGCTCTCACAACATTAAGCTTTTAAAAAGAGGGGAAATACATTCCATAACATAAAAAAAAGGTGTTTGTAAACATTTAATTTATTATATTAAAAAAATAGAAATATTTCATTTTTTATTGTCTTCCGCTACACTTCTACGCTTATATTAACGATAAACAGTAATATTGAGATTATAATATTTCAAAAGTGTATTGGGAATGTAGAAGCGAATAAATATTTAATCATACGTGTAACTACTTTTTTTTTTTTTTTACATATTTCTATTCTAAAATGTTCAATATCTGTACGCACGTACATTTTAAATCTATTATACGTCTTTATTACAAAGCTGTTATATTATGAAACGATGAAATACAATTAATATAATAATATGCACAAGCAATATTGTTGTGAAAATGTTGGTTGTAGAAGAAAATAATATGTTTTAGAACTTTGTCTGCTATTAAAAGTAGGTTATGATTATAATAAATTTAAAGTATATTATTGTAACATATTATATTATATTATATAAGTTAATAAGTTGTACAATGTACATAGTATATAAAGAAACTATGCTTTCATTTCAACAACAAATGTTCAGTCTCTCATAATATCAATTTCATTTCATAAAACTAAAAATATGAATTTTCCAATTTATATACGTATTAATTTAACCTAATTCGTACAAGGCATAATCATAATATTAAGTTGTTTTTAAAGTTGTGAAGTAGAACACATCGAAAATACATCCTCCTCGAAAACATCAACCTTTTTCATATTTCGTCTGATAACAAATGTTGATATCGAATATTACATTTTCCTTCCGTTGTCATAATTAATTCAAATAATATAATATAATATAATATAATAATAATATCATTATATACTCATTTTTATGTAAATTTAAATATTATTCTGTTCATTACAGCATACTACTGTTGCTCTTTACGTTCGATTATATTGAACCGTAATGTTATACTACATAATATCACGAGTTCACCTGTATGGACGATTTAAAAACGGCTGTTTGTAAGAGTTTTCCTTGATCTTTTTGACATAAAATATAGGACATAAAAATAACATCGTATAATATATAGGTGCCTTCTACACAATATAATATTATACATAATACATAATAATATTACGTTATATTGTAAAGGCCCTAGTCGACATGACGTTTTCGATAACCGGCTTCAAAGCGGCGTGCCATTGTTTACCGGAAATCAGTGTGTACAAGAGGGTAGGGTGAATTTTGTGTAAAAATAGAAAAACACAATCGGCGTCGTCAGCGGCGGTGGCGGCGGCCGTAGTGCGTCGACGACTGAGGTGGGATACCGAGAAAAGAGCGGTATACAAGTCACCCCCGGTGGTGGTCCTGTAGTACGCGCTGTCGTGTGTGTTTCGGAAGACAAATGCGTTGCCGAAGTTGTGTCGCAAACCTAATTGTTACACCGCGCACAAAACACGACGATTGTGGGGGACAGATAAGACACAAGGGGGGAAAAGGTCTTCGTCTCCACACGCCGATTTCGTATTATAATGCAACTGTCTTACAGTTGTAGCAGTCGGTCTGGTGGCCAGATGGCGACGTTTTGTACGTATTATGAACACCGCTGGCCGCGTGGGCACCGTGTAAAAAAAAAAGGTTCCTCCGAAACAGGTTTCAGTTATAATATTACGCGAGTGTGTGTCGTGTGTGTGTCCGAGACAGATTCCTGCTCAGAGACGGTCGTTAAAGTCGACACGTGATTTAGACTCATGCGTATATTATAATATTATCTTCTACGACTTGCGATGTGAAAACATGATGCCCTTAAATAAGCGGAATATACGAGTGCGAAAATATTTCCAACAAATTTATGTGCTTGTGTGAACTGCTGTAGGTAGTACGAGTTAGGTATATACGTTATATAAAATTACGTTATACTCTACAAAGCAGGTTACGTGGGAGGTGAAAATGTCTAATTATAACGTGTCCAGCTGTTGAATACTTCAACGCAATATTGATCTATACCTTATATAGATATTATGACTTAAATATTTACAAGAACGTTCTGAAAAGTTACCATTATAATATGTAGGTGTGTAAAATATTTTGAATTGTACCTACGTATTTATATTTTCTTTAAAGCTTATTCTACATTCCTTTATGCCCAATACACTAGTTGGTAGGTATACAAAAACAGTTATCGATCATCGCTTCAGAATTATAATAATCTACATTATTAAGGGGGAAAGGTATATTAGTATTTAAAATAAGTGGCAATTTCAATTCAGAGCCTCAAGACGGCTGTCAGCAATAATAGTAATAATAATAACAGTATGATGGTTCCTCTATAATGAACTTCCAAAACCAATTCCAAATGTGCCCATTGTGCAGTGTATCCGGTAATGATTAACAAACGACTAACCGTATTTGTGTTTGTCGAATACTCTCTTAGTTACCGTCTTGTAGTATACAATATATTATGGTATTAAACAGCGAAACGATAGAAAACGATTTCAAATTTAAATGATTAATAGGCGTCGGGCCATGCATACAAATGGAGTTGTACGATAAACACAAACCGTTTACAATGTCACGATGTGTATGATAAAAAAAAAAAAACTGCTCAAACCAAGATAACTGCATAAAAAATAAATGCGTTGAATGTTATGGTAATACAGAAGGGAAAAAAGCTTTTCTTTTCTTATTCTTTTATTTTTGCTATTCTCGAGTTACCCAAATCGTTAGGGGGTGGCCGATTTAAAACGAGCTAATGTGTTAAGCGAAATCGTGAAACAGCTTCGGAGAATATATATTATATTATATATGAATATATTTAACTGAAGAGTGCAGTGTGCAAGCAAAATACGTGAAACTTTCAATTCCGTAATTGATTTATTAAAGACTGTGCGCCAAAGTATGCAAAAATGTGCTTTTGAGAGGGAAAAATGTTTTAAGAATGTTGATAATAATATATTACAGTGGGTACAGTACCAAAGCTGTTTGGATATAGAGAGATGGCTGTCCGAGTTTAATTGCGTACTTTTACCGATATATTGAAAGATATTATAATAATGTGCGCAAACTGGTTTTATTTTGAAAGAAAAGGAAATAACAAATGTTGGTATTTGTGTTGGTGTTTGACATAATATAATGGATACAATTGACGACTTCGATAAGATAAATAATATGATGAAGTGTATTATTACATGGTTAATGAAGTTTTTATTAACCAAGATACACGTTATAAATCGATATTACAAATACACGTATTGCAATGTATAAGGATGAGAATTTTTTTTTTTAAATATACCTTCTACATTATTATTTGCTGCTCTCGATGTATGGTTGTTTTTTGCGGTCGTTAACGTTTCTTGTGTAATAAAATATTAACGTGAACGTAAAGATAATAATACTTTATAACAAAAAAATATATATATATGTATACGTAATCGCCAATCGACAAATCGTATTCGCGTAGGAGGTACATGAATTGTATAGGTAAATACCGTGTTCGTTTAACAATATCGATGACAAATATTTCTATTTGAAAAAATGTTATTTTATGGGTGAAATTTTTAGTTAAATAAATGGACGTAAAATATGTCGATATTATTATGTACAACATGGACGGTATCGCATCAATAATGTTGCTAAATATGAATTCGAAATCGATAAAATAATATTGTAATAACGACGTATGAATATCACTATATATCACTATACTAGCTGCGCTTGAATAGAGTTGAGTATTATAGGCAGATGAGGTTTACTGAGTATACTATTATAGATTATTATAACGGCGAGCACCGGAAATCCGATATCGGACAATATGTATCGTCGACGGCGGACTTTCGAGTGTTGTATTATTATGCGTGTATAGGCCGCAGCCCATAATATATATTATTATTATAATATTGTTATAATAATATAATATTATATCATCAGAAATTTACACTCGTTTAACTGTTTGCGTATAATAATAATATAATATTGCGAATACCGAGTGCAGGCCGATAAGCTGGAACGAGGTGCGTTATTATATGCTCGCGCGTGTAAACGACCGATATATTGTGTATTATTATTATTATTATTATTATTATGTACCTATTACATATTATTATTATATGACACAACAATGTATTATCCCAGCGTTAGCCCTGGGAAAATTACGTTACGCGGCCGGCGGGCCGACCCTATTAATCGGTTTTCGATTTATGCGCTGGCGTTTAATTACTGCCACTTTCCTCGGTGCGTATACCTAAACGCCGGGATCACGAGACAAAGAGAAGAAGTTGTAATTGCATCGGAGTTTGTGGCGGCAGTCACGTAGGGCGTGGCCGTTACGATCCGGTGCAACCCTTAAATACGAAAAAAAAAAAATAATAACAATAAAGAATCGGAAGAATATAATGTATATAGTACACCCGTTAAACTACCAATCTAATTGTGTATATTGTACATATATATATATATTTTGGTAGTATTATACATATGTTCCGAAGTAACGTGATGAGTATTCGACGGTATACTTTTTTTTGTTTTACTTTTTAAATTAAACTCAAAAAACAAATTATTATACTTCCACCGGTGGGGCGCGGCCGCACGTTTAGAATATTAGGTACATCGTAATGTAGCGGCACAATATATTCCTTTATTATAGGTATGTTACTTACAAGTTATAATATTATTATTATGTATACTTATTACTTATACAAAAGAAGAAACGGAAAAATGGAATTAATTATATTTCTGAAATAGTTCACTGACTATTATATTTAATGATATTTTATACAGCTATTTCAGTATAATATTATGCTACAATAGCAATAAACGTTTCAAACGTGAGATTGGTGTGCATCTCATTTGGTTAGCATTTGTGGATAAAGGAAACGTACAATTTTAACGGGTGCCTAACAAAATATTGACCAGAAACGGTGCGTGAACCGAATAGTATTCGTGGTATTAAACATATCGTGGACGGGATACGCTTCTTCCGCGTATTTGTGGTACATAAACAGCAGCTAGTAACGAACAGAAAACGTTCTGTGAAAGCGTCCTTACCGGCTGCCTCAGACGGCGTAAAAGAATTTTGCGAGACCACCGCGATGGATAAGGATCGTCGTTAATGTATTATCGACGGAAACCCCCGAAATCGAATATACCAGAACCACCTGTACCCGGGTGCGCACGGGAAACGGCGCGAGGTGGTTAAATTTGTTGTGTCGTGTCACAGAATCATGATGGATATATTATATTATATTGGAAAACACTTTTCGGGGGAAACAAAATATTATGGCCTCCAGCGGACAAATGGCCGACGGGCAATAAAAACACGGCGTCAGAGGTCGAAAAGACTTCGCGACGTTCGCACGTTATAATAATATACGTAACATACAGTTGCGATAGCTGCCGAGGTCGCATCGTATAATATTATAATCTCTCCACGCTCGTCCCGATTTCGGCGGCGCGAAGAACAATAATAATAATATTATTTTAACTCGGTGAAATCGACTGATCGGTGTTTGTACAAGGCGGGGTGCCGTTAAAAGATTACGGAGACGATGCAGCCACATGGCCGGCGAGCACACAACAAGGCTGTCGGGCGCACACTGCGTACGTGTCCGAAAAAATATCTTTTTTTGTTTTTTGTTTTTCTATCAAGTCCCTCGTCGTTTGTTTACTCGTGGCATACCCACTGTAAACATTACAGTTTTTTTACTTATCATCGCCGGTTAAAGGCGTTTTTCGGTTTACACGGCCGGCGGATACAACTACCCTGCACCGCGCTCTCACTCGGCAAAGTCATAACACATTTTGACCTTGGCATATCCGAACGCACCGCAGCAACCTTGGACTTGAACCTCTTGTGTACAATAATAGTAATATAATGTGTAATACTGGCTGTACGGGCGTCATGATCATTGACTGACGGCTCGACTCGGTACACAGTGATTATCACCGTTTACGTCGTTCGATACAGTTTCATGAACACGTTTCCGGTTTTTTTTTCACGTATAATCATACGACGACCGCGTATCGCATTAGAGAGCCTGCTGCGAGAGTCGCAGATACAATTTTCGATTGTAAATAATATAAGTTTATATAAATTAAACGTTTTTTTTCAAACTTATCGTATAATGAATTTTAAAATGATACATAATTACTATTATTGTGAAGTGTAATAATAATAACTATTAGGTATAATTTCGTCTTGCCTGCGTTTCGAGTGAAAAATTATAATAGAATATTATATTAGCTATTATTTATTACGATATAAATTTTGAATAAAGTAGGTACATTTCTACATATAATAAACACACGTATTTTAATTTAAATGCGATAATGTAAAATGTATAATAATTTACATACAACCAGGGTAATATATCAGTGGATATAATCACTGTGGTGCTTGTCCAACCCGTTATTTGCGTAATCAGTGACACGAATCTCTAAAGTCGTTACCTCATAAGCATATATTTTTTTTTTTGTTATTTTACAAAATATAAAAGGCCCATGTATTTATATTAACACACGATTTAAATCCAAAAGTTAGAAAAGCAAAAACCATCAGGCTCGTAATGGTTATTGCCAAAAATTAAAACGACAAATAAAACAAATGTATGATATTATGTCGGATTCAACAGCGGGTATAACTTGACATTATGTAAATTCGACGAATTTGACCTAAATTTCGTTTAATTAAAAGTTTAACTCGTAAATAATCAACGGGTTAAGTTAAAGAAACTTAAGTAAAATACGTTTAATTTAATTAGCTGATTAAATTAAATGATTTCTAATTTGAAAATCATAAATTATTTACTCCGAAGGACAATTAAAGAATGTGACGATATTATTACGAACACGATATAAATTAACATTAGCAAACGGAAATAAAGCCTTTGTAACACTTGTACTACATTTCTTATAATTTGTTTATTAATAGAAAACAACAATTCTAGACAAGAATTATTGCAAACGAAGTTGTTTAAAATATAAATGTGTTTACGTCTGTGTATAATTGTTTGGAGTATTATATACATAATAATATATTATATACTTACAACTCATATGGCTATGGCGGCAACAATAATGAAATAACAGATTCTTCTTTCGTCTATAACACATGTTTTATAAAATGGTTTCAGCTTGTGGAACAAAACGTTTTTGTTCACCAAACAATTCTTATTATTTCCTCCCCGTCGTCTTGATTATAATTTGTAAAAAGAAAACTTATTTTTTAAGTGTTTAAACCGTTGCTGGTCTTTACTGTTGTATTTTAAAAATTAAATGAGAATATTTTAATCGATCTATGTTACCTACGACTGCTTCGTCCTAAATTGTGATACGTTTTCTATAAACATTGCACCCGGTGAACCTGCAGTCACCTTAATGAAAATTGAATTAATATTATGGTCGTACAGTGACTGCGACCCGAGATAATGGTCCAATTGACCAGTTGACTTGTTTACGACCATTCGCTACTCCCGTGTAAGTCAATAAAATTATTAAAATCACAAACAATGCGTAACACGTACCATATTATATAGAGTATACATACTATATAATATAAACGTATTATTATTATACCAAAGCTATCAGGATTATTACATGGGGACATGTAGGTACAAATCGATTAAATGGTAAAAAAAAACGATTTTATTTCTATATTTTTATATTATAAATTACTTATACGATTTCAACGCCTATAAATTATAGACTACTCCTATGACATACAAATGATATATTTTAAAAATTTAAATTTATAGGTAAGTAATATGTTTATTGTTCATGTCATATTAACCTACTTTAAATCCACTATTTCGTGATGACCCAAAATAAGTTAAAATATTTTTATATTTTTTCTACCTATCAGGATTCAGGAAACCTGTAGTATGCTCATATACACTGCTATGGAATATTTCACCCTAACATAATATTGTGTCAACATAAACATTTGTATCATATCTAAAATCAACACTTACACGACTATATATTCATAAAAATTGTATTATTACTTATTGTTTGTTGATATAATATTATTGGTAAATAATATTAAATTATATTAACCATCATTATTATCTTCGAAATAAATAATATATCCGATATAATATAAAAAACCTATATAATATACAAAATATTGTGAAATTAGTTAAATTTGGTATAGTTAGGGTAGGTACCATTAGTCGGTTTGGCCCAAGTAAATCATCAATTAGAAACACTTGAGAGATTTGAAAATAAGTTAAAAATATATACTTGCTCGTTCCAGACAATTATACTTAGAAAAAAATAATTGGGACCTAGGATACCGTTTTAAAAACGAAAATTTATATTTTTAAACCATTCTTCTCGGCGTTTCCGCGTCGTATTAAGGATTATTAAAATTAAACAAAGTAATAGAGTACTTTCAAAAATGTTTTGACATTGTCAAATGGCTTATTTAATGGGATGACTTTATTTTGTTTTTATATTATACATAACTATCATGTGATAATGTTTATTAATATTATGATATAATGACGGTCTCAATATTATATATATGCACATAAACCGTTCAGATGATAATATAAAATAGGATTGATTATTTGAAGAAAAAAAAAACAGGTTAATGACACCCAATGTTTTTTTTTTTTCGAGCGACGAATATCGGCGCCTTTCCATGTAACATTAGACGACGACGAATATCTCTAGACGGTGATAAATATATGATTTTTCTCGCCCTCTCTGAATTGTACAGCACATTATATACGACTCGACCTTTGACAGACGTCGTCGCTTTCGAGGGTGTCTTGTCGAGCAATAAAAGTCCGAACAGCGCCAAGCTCGTGTGTGTGTGTGTGTGTGTGTGTGTTTACAGTGCGTTCGGGAAATGAGGTATACGCGTCTTATACACTATTATATGGTGTCCATTGTGCGCACGTATCATATACCTATGTATTATAGATGCCACGGTGTTTTATACGTTTTAATTCGATAAAAAGCGTTTTAGGGGAACACAATGCAGCTAAACACAGACGTATGTGGCGTGCAGCGCGCATGTATATGATGATAGTAATAATAACATTATATAACGTAGGCAAGGCACGTTGAAAAATACATCTCTCCGGTCGAATGACACATCGCCTCGCAGTCGTCGTCGCACACACGTATACATTATGAGCTAGCGTATTATTATTATCATTATCAATTGGCACGGGCACGACCGCCAAGACCACACACAAACGAAAACGAATACAAAACATATAAAATACACACGCTCGCACCCGAACACGCAGACACACACGATCGAGCAGAGGGTGTTTATCCCCTCAGAGACACCTCAGAGAGTGCGTGGGTGCGGGTACGTGTGTGTGTCGTCTCGTGTTTTGGAAACCCCGTATACACGTTATGTGTATGTATATATTATGTACACACACACACACATTTAGGTATATATATATATATGCATGATATAACGCATTCCGTGAGCCACACAACCCCTTTGCCACTGCCGCCGTCACCGCAGCCGCTGTGATTTATCGTGCGGAGCGCGCGCAGTAAATAACCGCCGCCGCCGCCGCAGTATCCCTCTACCCTCTCGTAAACGCTCACACTCCTCCCGGCTAGTGTGTATATAATAATAATAATAACAGTGTATAGTCTTTTTCCACTGCAGCAGCGCCACCGCCGACGACATTTAATTGCGGAAACAGAAATACCGAAAATCGTTTCTACGCGACAATAATCATACGACGGCGGTGCGGCAACGCCGTTCTGTACAGTGTTGTTGTCGATGGACGACAACGTGTGCGCACGCGCCTGTTGGACGACAAAACGATACGATAAATAAAACAAAATCGGCGGGGGGGAAAAAACACTCGTAAAATATCAGTAGGGGAGAAACTTTGCAGTCTAGGTCGGTGATAGAATAAAAGTCTATGACGATATATATATATATATATAGCTAGGCAGGTATTATTATGGTCGACACTGCGCTGCTATTTCGATGGAGGTGTCAAATGATAATAATTTACTACCATACGGTCCAGTGGAAAAATAAAAAAAAAAATACCAAAAATAACTTCATTGTCTATATTGTTGTGAGAACAGTAAAGATTTTTGACTCGTGTAGTCGTTTTTTACTTAATTTTATTTGTTAATAAAAAAAGAAAAAAAACGTGGTCGTATTCGACATGAATATATTATCTTATTTTATTAGATTATCAGGATTTATGATCGTCGGTAGAACGCACAGTATTGAATAAATTGAAGTATAAAAAACTGTGTACCTACATAATCAAAAAATCGTATCCTACATACCGTAATTTTATGTAATATATTATTAAGTTTGTCATTTTGTTCTTAATAGTTTCAAAACGAAAAAAAAATTATATTTATATTCGATAACGTTCTGATGTTATGTCCTGTTTAGGATAGTATTCGTATATTATGATATTGCACTATCAATATTAAGTATTAATAATAGATAGCCGGTCGAAAATAATGAAAAAAAAATGTTTTCTTTACCTTTACTTTAAAATCGAAATAAATTATAGTCCACTCTATGCCTCAATCTACTCTAACCTACTCATCGGCAGTGTTGGCCAATATTATTTTAACTCTACGATTGATTATAATATTATAACGAATAATTATGACGTAATTATATTTACATCGTTCTGATAAACTTGTTTTGATATTATATTACATTCAACTGGCAAGATATAGTTTTATTATAATACTATATTGGTCCACATAATAGTTCGTTTAGTGGTTGAATTCTTCTCCAACCACTCACGATTAATACATCATAATATTTTATTTTACCGAGACGAATTGATGCATATAAATATATAATATAATAGTTTATACGAAAAACGCGTTGTCATTATTATTACCTATCAATTATTATAATATTATATCATCGTCGAGCGTCGTCGGCACACAGCCCCGTCCCGTCCCACCTCGCGGGGCATTCCAAGTCAGACCCTCTCACTCAGGGGAGTCATTTACATTATACCGCCAAACAATGTTCACAAACTGCACTATAAGGCACGAAAATTATACGTATACATTGGCGGTGTGTAAATTATAAGATATTGTATAATGTAGTGAGGCACACGGGGTCGTTTTGCCAGTGCAGCAGCGTTATGTTATTATAACAATATCAAACAGTGTACAAATTCGTTTGGTCGGAAAGTATATTATATTATGTACACTATTATATTATTATTATATATATATATATATATTTGTGTGTGTAGACGTCGGGGGCAATATTTGCATACATCGTCTTGGGCGGGTGGGGTGTAGGGGTAAAATATGATTCTCTCGTGCCGACCGGAAGACGGGCGCGGTTGCCAAAATGCCGTTCCGTATTGCGGCCTCCCCCACCTCCCCTTACAACCACTCTCGCCCAACCGCCCTTACCGTATGATTTGTCGCCGAGGAAGTCGCCGGCGTTTTCGCGTCGTCGCCACTGCCGCCACTGCCACCGAAGCCACAAGCACACGGGGGAAGAGATGCGCGCGCGTGCGAGGAGACTGCTGGCGAACTTAATTTATCGGCATCGTTCGGGTTTATTGCATGGCATCTACCCCTGCCGCAGTTTATCCCCTCCATCGTATATTGCATTCCTCGAACCACCACCCGACTCACTTCTTATATGTGTATACTGCACCGTCCGTATCTCGTGTACCAGGTTTAGGTGCGGAGAAAATAATTTCGTAATTTTGTTTTTATATGAGGGAATCTGCTGCAGTTTTATCTTTACAAAGAATTCTCCAGTTGTTGTATATATCTATACTTAAGGAGGCTTTTGAAAAATATCACCCCTGATGCAAGTCGTTTTCTCGTAACTTTCTAGTAAGGAATGGCAATTACACCATTTCACCTATAGAAGTCGCAAAAGTCTTACATTTTCTGAACATCGCTTGTAATGCCGTAATGGAATATTAATACTATGGTTAATACTTTTGGATTAATTAAATGTATAATTTATATAATATGGTGTTTAATCTATAATCCATTATGAAGTTTATATTATTTTGATTTAAAGTGGCTATTGTTTGGCTGTATACAATACCTACGGCCCACCTATAATACCAATTATTAAGAACAAATAGCCAATTATAAACCAAACAGCGCGTTTTATTAATTTTTTATTTAAGGCAAAGATTGGTTAGATACATATAGCCAAAAGTAATTTTGTCCACTGCTTACGCACAGCTTGTTTTTTTAATTTTTTTTTTGCTTTTTAATTAGTGAGTGATAGATGTATGAAGGCGCTGTGTTTCTGGTGGCTGGTGCCAAAATATCATTTTTCAAAGACAAAATATCTTCAAATTATTCACGCCACGACTACATAATGAGTTTGATACATTTTACAAACAAATGTTATTTTGACATTGACAGAATGTAATTTTTTAGACATATTTGCTTCAGAGAATTTCGTTGGTGCTTGGAACCCGAATTAATCTGATATAATTAAAATACCCGAAATAGTGCTAAAAATCCCGTTACAAAAAAATAAAATTGTCTATTTAAAAAACAGTGAAATAAAACTCATTTGAAATAAGGGCCACACTACATACATCTATTATGATTTATAAGGTATAATAATATAATATAGCTTAGGTTGGTCCTTAAGTAAATACGTCTACGTGTATTGCCGGACGTCTGCGGATAACTTCATAACTTTCAGTATGCAAATAAATATTATGTATATATTATATTATAATATCAAAGGTTCTCGTCAACTACAACTACTCTCCTCTCCAACCTAAATAAAAACTATTCCCCGCTCGCTTGTTATTTTTTTTTAAACGATCCATCGATCCCGTTTATGCATGTATTCATATCTTTAATTGCTACAGGAGTTTAAAATAAATACTAAATATGTATGATAACCGTTAATGACTGGAAAAGTTATACTCGTCAAAAAATGTTCGGCTCAACAGTACACCATATTATAATAACACTACGTACATATAAATAATATTTAATATTATTTACGATGTTAGTCAGACAGCTAAACGGATGTTTCGTCATTCAGTCGAGTAGTAAATATTTATTTCATGTTTTCAATTCGTTATAATATTTCTGGGTCCTTCCTCTAGCCTGCATGTACAAAGCGAGTGAACAGTATCATGTTATTATTATTATTTATTATCATACTTTTCACACAGCAAACGAAGCTGTGAATTTGACGATCGCTGAAAATAAAATAAAATTGTATTGATTAATATTTTCGGTAAAAATGTTGTATAAAATATGTTGTCAATATTCGAGCAAATAAAAAAATAATTAAAATAAGTATATCTATCACAGAATATTTTGTTGTTAGTTTAAAGTTTTATAAAAAAAATAACTACATTTAATTAGTTAAAAATTATAAATCGCTTAAATAATATATTACAATAATTGAAATAATGTCTATGAATTTTTAAGAATATTTAATCTCTATCCCAGTCATGGATAAATAAAATATTTATAATAATTGTATGCTGCCCGGAGTCACTATTGATACCTGGACACACATTAAAATTACTTATGGTGCTATACTATTATTTTAGCATGGTAAAATAAAACATTATGAAGAGACCTAACCCGTATATGTATCTTCTGAGACATCCTTCTCACAGTTAAACACATCGCAATATAGGTACGTCAAAATGTACGAAAAGTAGAGGTGTGAATAAAATCGGGAATCTTCACTCTCCAACCACCTTACTGATATGATCCTAAGTGTAAACTCAGTGACAAACATTTTCAAGCTACTTGAATTCTTAATGAGAACAAAACTCATCGATCAAATTTAAGACAATAATATGTCACTAAAACTCGGGTGGTCACCCATCCGGGAACTAGCGACACCAGCTGATGCTTGACCTCAGAACAACATATTAGTGATTGAGGCCAACCACTGCACCCACACCAGACCCAGGCACATAGCCATGGGGGGGGGGGGAGGAGGGAGGTGCATTTCCCTCTAGACATAATCGTTACCCCCGAAGTATTAAATGTGTATATAATATAATATATATATTGTATTATACACATTTATAGTGGACAGTGGTATTAAATATACCCATTGATGCTGTGGATAGCTTTTAATGAAAAAAACAATATTTATATAATATATTATGTATTATAAGTTACACTGTACTTACACCGTGTAAGAATTTTAACACTAATACAATATGTGTGGTTCTCGTAATCTCGTCGTGTTGGTGCGTTGAAATAATAACGATTAACGACTGTGTAGTGCGCACACACCGGCTGGTATACAATACCTATAATGGCTAATACCTGTGTATACATCATAATATGATATTATAATAAACGAAATTTCACCAGAGTCCAACCGATACGTTTTATGTTCCGTAAACTATAGTGACTTTTTTTATTAGGAGTTTTACGGGCGATATAAATGTATAGTAATATAACTACCTAACTCTATTATTCGTTAATTAATGCTATAAAGTTTAAGTTCCTGTTGAAACGCAAACACTGAAAGATTTTTATTTTGTCAATACAAATCACAGTAAATAAACGTATGAACGTTTACTACTCCTCCGTTGTATTGTAATAATATTATGATTGTACGTAAAACATTATATCGTATCGGTGCCATCACAAGCGCAGCACGGCGTGACAATTGTTTAAATCTTTAAATACTTCTAGTTTCGATTACACAAACCACGGATTTGAAGAACCCGGAGGGGAAAATGCAATAAAAAAACTTTTTAAGTACTTAAAAAAGCAATAGACGGGATATGCGAATAGAAGTAGTATTGCTCAAAGCGTTCAAAATGCACAACAATATAAAATGTATGATGTTTTTTAATAAAACCGTATAAAATGTTCAAAAAATAATATTTGTACACAGTATGATGGGGTTCGTAATGTTATAACGTTATTACGACCGCTATATTAAATCGCGTTATTCCAGAAATGATAAAAACCGTTTTAGTTTTGGTTAAGGTTACGAAAGACGACTATCCGTGTGCCATTATGCCATTTAAATAATTTTTTAGTCTTAAAGGTAAATGGGGAGAGGTAGATATACCAGCACTGCAGTAATGCACGCGCACGCGTTACCGACGTTATATTATTATATATTATGTATAGGTATTCTCGGAGAGCACACCTACTATACAATGTTATTATTGTTATTATTATAGTAATTACTATACGATATCCACCGCTTTTTAAAAAAATATTTTTTTATTCCCTCCACGCGCAGGCAGACAACACAACGGTCGCGCGATAGTGTAATAACACCGCCGAGTTTTTTCTCTTTTTCTTTTTTTGTCGGATTACAAAGCGCTGTGCACAATTCGAACGACTACATCAGGTCGTATCGTTTATACACTATAAGCTTGTCGTCGATGCAGTCTTGTCGTCGTCGTACCGTTGGAAAAATCCTCCATACATAATGTATAATAATATTGTACATCCATTAAACGTTCGTCGCTAATAACGCGTCGTATCTCGGCACCAATCTCAATGGCGTGCCGTCTATTGCGGTTCCTTATAAACGTTCTGCACGAGCCGCCGGAGTTGTTGAACTCTCGTGAGGCAGGTAGGTATGGGTAGGTATTAATATATGTATGTATTATAATATTATATCTACCTACGCCAATGTCGTATGTTATGAATTTTCCAACATATCGAGCAAAGTGACTGTATACTGTCTGTCTAGCCGTTGTAGGTTTCAAAGGCTTTCGATTAGTCGACCGCGTGTACCTACTACACCGCGGTATTATATGACGACCACGAGACCCACAAAACATAACGCATTTCGTGGTTTCGGCCGTTTACGAGTCTACGTATAATAATAAAGCGACGACGCATTCACCTCACTGCCCATTTCGTCCGTGTTCGATCGACCGTATTCGATCTTGGGCGGAACGATAATAATATATTATCATAATAAATTGTCTATAACGCGCGTCACAACGACGCCGTTTCCAGTTGTAAACGCTAAAAGCAATTTGCATGGCTGTACAATATAATATCTGAGGTTGTTTTTAACCATCGTCATAATATTATTATCATATGATATAATACGTTGTACCGACTGAGTTACCGATAACGATTACCATAAAGTATCCGATGCACTGAAATGCATGTTACTACGACCAACCAATTTTCACGACTTGAGAAATTGAATTGTGGTGCTCGAAATGTTCATGGAAATAGTAATACATTGTCACAGGACTCAAATCTACGACCTTGGAAGAGACATCACACCTTTCTCACACACAATACCTTTGCACTGTACGAAAGAAACAAATTCCTTTTATCAATATAATAATATATTATATTATATATCATATAGTTTTTCCCATCGTCCGTGTGGTTCACGGATGCGCGTAAAAGGTATAATACATCAGAGGAAAGTTTTTTTTTGGCGATGGTGGGAGGGGTGATATAACGTTGCAGAAATCCTCTATATAAAACTATTGCCGTACTTTCGGAAAGTAATAGATTTTCTTATTTATTGCTTCGATGTTTTTTTGGATAGCTGTCTGTCTGAAAATAATTATATTTTGATAAAGATTTAAACGGCCGTCCGAATGTTTGGTCACATTTATTATTGTAATTTTAAGCCCACGCCATATTATGAACACATTTATACGTTGTATAATTTATGCAATATATATATAGGTATGTTATATTTGATGAACAATTGGCATTTTGGCAACAATGTGGCACACGGCAAATTTTAATGTAACTAACAAGCTTAGGGATCAGTCGTTTCGGTCACTGGAGCTGGATCAATATAAATAGTCTCTATGAACGGATGTCTCGGTACATTCAGAACAAATTGCATAATAAAAATAGAAAGAACCGCCCGAAATCGAAAAATAATCGAATATATACATATATAGCGGTATAGGAGCCGTAGGGAAAACGATTTATATTTGTAGCGGGTATCTCCTTTTTTCCCTTTCGCTTCTCCGTCACCACACCGTCGGCGATCGAAAGACAAACTTATTTCCTTTGGTTTGAAAGACGCGAACCAATAAATCTGCCGACAAATCTACTGTTTAGGTAGTTGCTATATACACACACACGACACACATATACATAATATATTATATATATATATATATATGTATATTTATACGCTTGCAGGATCTGCCGTGCGTTTATCGGCGAATTTTCATGTCACCGTGTTTCCGGTGTCGCTTTCTTGTTGATTCTACCCAGTTTTTTCATAAATACATCCATCATCAAGTAGAGTTCAAAAGGTTTATATAAGTACATACATTTTCTCTTTTGTATTCTAGCTGATTTCAATATACCGAAAAGAGGTAGAATCTCATTTTTATTTCACAGATCATTTTCATAGTACCTATATATTATGATATACACTTATATATTATTCTAGGTATTGGTGTATGTATACTCACGTGATATTATAAATCTCGCGATAATAAATTGTATTTTAATTTAAAAAAAAAAATTATAAATTAGTGAGTGTTTTTAAATTCTTATTTGCAAGTCTATGCGAGTGGTTTAATTAATATTTTAGCCATATTATAGTTCTAACACGGAAAACTGACCACATCAGTGCGTGCATATACGAATGATTATAATAATATATGAATATAGTTTAATTGCCTTTATTCATTTTTCCTTAGTTTTCTCTACCAAAGTCCAAAACCCGACATATTAACGACCCGAATAAAATTAATCCATAAAAGGTCATCTGAATTTTACGAAATAATCTATACTTACTCGTATACGTTCCATTTCGACGTGACAATAATTTGAAGAGTAACTTTTTTAACGTTCCCCGCTGTCAAACGCTGACCGGTCGAAGTGGTCTAATGTAAATATTTTTAGCTATCTCTCATTTATATTTCGACTTTAAAACGTATGATAATCAGTCCGGCGTCAGGAAACGCTAATGTTTTGTTGTCAATTACCAACGGTGCTTTGAATACCGGCCAACAATCTCAGCGTGTTGTGCGTATACTTGGGTCTAAAATTAGCGTGTCGCTGACGCAAGGGACTTCTCCCTGAATTTTCCAAAACAATATTTTCATTCATAATTCATTTTTTTTTCACTTACCCCGCCCCCCCTCTTTTTCTCACAAACCAATCTTGCCAGTTGTTCGAGACAACAACTGCGTGTGTAAATTATACAACGTACATCGATGTATCAGCTCTTATATCATACTTTTATTGTATGCCCTTGTCTATCCCTCGCATGACAATGTTTTATTTATACTATACCTACTGGCTACTACCCTGGAAAAATATATGGAACGAGCTGCTTTCGTGATTGCATGTTGATACGCCATGAATTACGTGTTAATTGCGGCTGGTTGTACGTATGTACTTAACCGTATAGTAAGGTCTAATAAAAATTAACAAAAACATAAAATAATAAAAAAATAAATAGGCATATATAGGAAATGAAAAATCTACATGTTAAAGCAGTAAATATATGCAAATTATTTTAAATGGAACTAAACAAACGATTCGGTACACAGATCTATAAGTAAAACTGAGTGGCAAAATACTATTTAATTACGCTATTGAGAAATATTATGAGCAGTTAATAGTTATTAATTTTTTTCAATGGCATTTTCAGCTCTATTCCTTTTAAATATTATAAATACAGCAATTTTTAAATTATCATTAACGAATACTATTTCCAATTTATTTTTAATAAACAATGGTCTGTTTATTAAAATTACTTTTCGCGTACTATTATACGATTTTATTAAAATCATTTTAATAATAAATCATTAAGAATAAGAAAAGAGATACATAGTTAGGTATTTAGTACAAAAATATTATGTTCTTGTCCATTAATATGAATTTTGAATTATCAAAACATTCAAAGCTCACTGAAATGTTAATAAACGTGAAACTCTAAATTTATTGTTGTTAAGATTATTTTCAAATTATTAATAAATAATTTCAGAATATTCTCAAAGATTTGCATTTAAATTGTATTTTAAACTTTACCAGTGCTGTATATAAATTATTCATATTACAATATTATTTATTTTATTAATATTTTACTCCAGGTAGGTAGCCGGTAGGTACCTAATAATGGTAAGGATTGATCACAGGATTGAACTTTGCTTGTGTATACCTAGATAAGTACTTGATAAAATATTTTTACTTTTAAGTCATTATATATAGGTACATAAAATACATTATGGTAGGTGTAATCTTACGTTATGTCATTATCTCCGTGCTTGGAAAGAACGCGTTCGTCACGTAGGTATACGTTCATATTTTGCGAACGACACATGATCATCACTCATCTATATCAGCAAAAAAAAAAAAACGAAAAGTGAACAAAATTAGTATTTTGAATAAAATATCAACAATTTTTGAGTCTTTCGAATGAAATTCTATTTTTAAAATGTTCATGGTATTTTATTATTATGCTTTATTTTACAATGAATTTTATTATAATAGATGATAAAATTCTACATGTTTCTAAAAGAATTACTTTGTTGTTAAATTATTTATACTTTACTCAAAGTATTATTTGAATATTTATAAAATAATAATTATGATGAATAATGAATGTGTTAATTTTTTTTAAGAACTTGAACATACATATATTTTTTTAAAACGATAGCTTACAATATTCGTTCAGAAGTGATACAGTTCCTATTGACTCGCAATCGGTCGGTCGATGATACAATATTATAATATAAAGAGATCTTCTCTATGGCAAGCACATTATTTTAAGTTACAGTAGTTGGTAAAAAAAAAAAAAAAAACATCTCATCTGAATGATAATTTATGCGGTGGCGGCATGACGGAGAGTACTACTCGCTGCAGATAGGGCGTTTTCGCGCGGTCCCGATTACCGGCGTGATTGTCATCCGTGCAAAAGCAAAAGTTTTTCGAAAAAAAAAAATCAATGAGTCCTTTTCGTAATTTTGGAACAGCCTTTGTACAGGGAACGGGCACTACAACAGTGGGAAGTGTGCGCACGATGACGATAATATTATTGTTTTCGTGGGGCGCGCCACCGGAATTTTACCACTAAAACGTCTTTAAATTAAAAATCGGTTAAGCTCTCATCCGACGATAATCCGGCAATGGCTCCCACAGGCGGAACCGGCGACATCGGCGTAGGAATGCATTAATCATATTTTTGGTATTAATGACGGCTTTTCCGTTGTGTATACGCTCGTCTCCGGGGCCGCTGCACATACACGCTGATAACCATAATCATATTACGTGTAGGCCACGTAAAAAATAAATAAATAAATACATTACACTGCGAAATCGTTATAACTATTATTATCATACCGGCTGGAAACAATATAATATAATATCGGCAACAAATGAACGGCCCGAGGAGGAGGAATAAAAACAGAAAAAAATATTGTTTTCGTTGCCGAAAATCTATATTATACACCGTAGTCGTACCTGCCACACATATTATATATATTATTATATTTACACCATTCCGCCTATATTTATATAATATTTTGGGTCGATACACACCACCGGAATCGTGTTGTTTTCCGGTGTCGATGGCCAACGCTACAATAACAATAATTATTATTTCACGTTATATATAGCTATAATTTTATGTTACGCGAATGTGGAAATTAGAAAATGTAATTTAATGATCGTCTTTTTGATCATATTATATAATATGGCATAAAATATAGCGTCGCCGTGTGTTACTATATAGTTGTTATATTATTATGATAAGTCCTTTCAACGGCGTTTAACGCCAGGCGTTATTCTGTCGCGGGGCTGGGTAAAATTTGTAAAAAGTTGCCAACAAACACTCAAAAACCACATCAAATTGTAATATAATAATAATAATAAACTGTTATGAAAAATCGTATCGCGTAGTTGGATGTACACATCATAGGAAACTTGCCAAGTACAATACGGTCATGCGAAACGGCTGACACGGAAGCTGTAAACAATGTATGGGAAACGTATGCTATTAATTTCGTTCATGTATTGCTTTGATACATCTTAGAAATTTCCGCAGATACCATGCACAAATCGAAACAAAATAGTAATTTTTTTCAAAGCTACTAAGCCGAAAACTTTTATTTGACGGATTAAATGGCTGTATAAATACTGTACAAACAATCATCGTTGCATCTCACGACATAATAACAAAAGTAGAAAATTAAACCCGTATTATAATAAAGTTATTTAAAGACAACTGCGTTGTTTCTTACATTTATTTCTCTTAATTGATATTTAAAATTTGATTTTTATAATTACATCCCGTGTTCACATTATAATAATGCACATTGTACGTTGTGCATATCATTATTATTATCATTATATACAATGAAGAATATTGTTTATTAATGTTGTTAGTTTAATGTTTTATGCAAATAACCAATGAAAAGGTACATAAATTAATCACAATATATTTTCATTTAGGTGATCAACAAAATTAATTGAAAAAAAAAACATGCATAAATGGGTGCAAAATTTTTTGCTCGTTAAAATAATTAACCGACTGATTTCGATAATGTTTACTCGCATAACGTTATAAATTATAATACAATCAATAATCATTGATAAAAACAAATAAACGATTTCCACTCTAAAACGTAAAGTTGTCCAAAATCGAAACTAGGTATACAATCGAGTCTCTTATCGTTAATTTTCTCAAAAGAGCCCTTCCAGTAAGACTGGGATTAAGAAATACGAAATAAAATCTTTCGCATAATCCCTGAATAAAACAAGTGTCACTGACTCAATGCGGTTCTGGTCGGATTGGATTTTTGGGTATTTCAAGTCCACGTCACCGGCGAAAGACGTCTCTAGAGGTATTCTGTGTTGGCGATGAGTTGCGGGTATTCCATAGTATACGCACAACGGACTTATGTCGCACTTAACAGCGCCAAACCCCCCGCAGTGGATTACTGTTATTACTTGTATTATTATTATTACTCAAACTACTTTTTTTTGGCGTAAATCCCATTAAAGTGCGTGTCAAAAAGACGCACCGGCTCAGGGTTTTTGAGAAAGGAACGGGTCATGGACCAATTTGGACTGCATGAAAGCATATGCGTTATACTCACTCGCATATATTATAGTAATATGTATAGGCACATACGTATACGAGTATAATACATGGCGTTATCAAATTTGTCATATACGTGCGCACACGTCTATTTGGGACATTATGCAAAGTACGATAGAAAAAAAAGAAAGGTTGCTTGGCGCTTGTAATAATAACGGCACAAAAATAATGTACCTACACACACACACACACACACACATATTTACACGCACGCTATATTCGGGGCCACGCATTACCGTAAATATTGAATTCGCAAGTGGACTCGGTGTGCGCATTCCGGAGCGCGTAAGGATTTTTTGCCTCTCTCCCTGAAAAAAAAAAAATGGTGATGGGGAGCGAGTAAAAATAAAATATAAATAAACAACCCGCACATTTTTTTCTGCATAATGTAACGGCAGCAGCAGAGCCAAGGGTAGTTTTTTGCTGGAATATACCGTCGGCGGTGGCGATTTATCGGATCAGTCGGTACCTTATATTATTATTATTATTATTATTATTATTGTATATACATATTCTCGGCCCCAAAGCGCATATGCGTCTATACGGTTATGGAGGTGGAATGATTATTTTTCTAGATGTATATATTATATATTATTTTGTATGAGTTTGTGTATGTACCACACTATCAACGTTCTGAAAATATATGAATACGTCTGCGAAATGCGTCTGGATGACCCCAAGTATAGTGCGGTACTACTGGAAAATGTGCACTTGAATCGGTAACGAAAAACGCATATATTATTATAAATACGTCTTGACTAAACGAATTTGCTTCTTCTCTACGATTTCCCTATACGTTTATGGCCATGAGCAAATAATATTGAAAATATATTATAAACTTGGTTTGAGTGCTATTCGCGTAGACCGCTAGTCCGTATTGCATGCATAAATATAAAATTATTGTGTACGTTTTTCGATCGAACATAATATTTTAGCAATATCATAATAGCTAGACATTTTTATTAAACGCAATTTAATACAGCTTTTTTTTTTCTGAAGCCATTGCGGGCATATATTCATTTTATTTTATATTATTCAACTGAAGTATTTTTTGAAAGAATTATATCTACACCGGGTTGTTCAATTATTCGTTAGAATTAATAATGAATAACGAAAGGAAATCCAGTAATTATGATACCTGCCTAATCGGATAGTAGATATACCTATTTACAGGAAGCTAATAAATAAATTATTACCAGTCAATATTTTAACATAATATGACCTTAATTCTACCCTTATCCTGAGTGTAACTTTATTGTGTATTATTCGGCCACGGGGAAAAAAAAAACAATTGATACAGAATAAAATAAAAAAAGCAATTTTTTTATACCCAATTAATATTGGCATACTGCCTTGACTGTTGTATCGCTAACAAGATTGAGATTGACATTAATTTTTAATGCTTCAACATACATTTTACACAATAAAATGAACACTTTTATAGCTGTATTGAACATTTATTACGAAATATTAATCAACAAAGAAAAAGAAATTGGACATTGTAGCGTTCAAATATCAATATTTACCAATAATACACTGTTTCGCGTTATGTCATACCTACGCGCAACAATGTCGTACTATTGTATACATTGTGATAATATACTGATTTAACTTTATGGGTGATGTTATCCACGTAATGAGTGTTGTGTGACGATAAACAGCTATAGTGGAAATAACATCCAATATCAAAAGTCCAATTCGATAAAGAAAAACCATCATTTGCAGTATATTTTTTTCGGGGAAAAGCCGTAATCCGCGTCTTATCGTCAGACAAGACCCAGCCCTGTGGGCAGCAGCAGAGTTTGCTGATTTTTTTTTATTATTATTTCACCGAAATCTGATCAGAACGGGACAAAACCAAACGGCCAGGAATTTCAAGCATAAATGACATTGTCGTACCGATATATATATATATATATATTATATATTATGTAAATACATACACAACACTCGGCCACCATTATATGTAAAAGTCTAAAGAGGTTCCTTGGGATTTTCCGCATAATAAAAAATTGAGTGTATTGAGGCCTGAAAATGCACCTTTGACTAAAAGTTGCTTAAATTACATTCGTGATTTAGATCTTATCATGGTTTACTAAAAAAAAAAATAAACAACATAACCGAGAACGGTTTTCCTTTTTATTAGTGTGTAATTGTATTAGTTAGCCACAAAATATGGGGTAATTAATGGAATGGCATCCGTTAAGGGGTGTAACTAAGGGGGTGAAATACCATACGTACCTCGATATTTACCAATATTATTAATTCGTCCGCACGCATTGCAGTCAACGATAATTATTATAACTCAACATCGACGGGTCGACGTCCGTGGAAAATATAACGGAACCAAAGGAAAATAAATAAAACGAAATACGCGAAACACAGAGAATGTAGTCGGTGGAGTGCACACACAGAATATGTCTGTTGCATATTAGATTTTTACGTTTCGTTGCGTGCTTTGGAAACAAAACTATATGGACGTAGTTATTACGAACTGATCGAATGGACCACTCGCTGTGGTATATTTAGAAAGCTTCACGATACACATCTCAAGTGCAACACAAGAATGTTTTTTTAAATGCACATTAACTCAAACATATGGTCCCCAGGGGTGAACAAAATTGTCTTTTTATATACATACCGCGCGCGTTGTATCTAATACACATTAGACGTTTTATTACAATTGTAAATTTTCAAATATCACGTTTGCGTTGTTACCGACAATATATAATATTGTTTGAGCTGCCGTACGTGTGTTTTTTTAGCACGGTTTTTGGTTTACAGCATAATTAAAAATGATAAATTATACCATAAACAATATATGACATACTATACCATTAAAGTATTAATGCGCATACCTACAAAATATATAATTATTCATAAGATTTTATACGACCAAATTAAAAAAAAAGCTTAAAGATTCCTGAGAATTTAATACACATTTATGCACTTAAAATAAAATATTTTCAACCACTAATGATGCAACTAATGTTTTAATAATTAGCGGTATAATAGGCATTGATATTATCGTCATTAAATATTAATTACCTCAATGGTATAACAATTTTCGAATATTTTAATAATGGGAAAACCTAATGTATGTATTGATTATTGTTTGAACAAAATTAATATCAAAAAAATATTCGCAAAACATTTTTTGAAACGCGAGTGTGTTAAATATTTTTTTTCCATAACGCTATAAAAAAAATAATAGTAATAATTTTTATTGATCGAAAAAAAAAATAATAATTAATGTTGTACCATTTTTTTTCCACTTATTATATTCTGATTGTAAAGTGTAAACTATTTGTCCATAATAATAAAATATTTTCATCACGCTGAAAGCGAATGCGATGTTCACAGTTTTCATTTCCGCTCATATCGAAAAATATATAAGGCAAAGTCACACGGAGTAAAATCGACATAGCAGTCTTTGAAGTCATTGTCTTGCGCGTCCCAGGGCATATGTGAGGATTTTTCGATCCATATCCCCGCAATGGTCTCGAACCTTGATATCCGACAAAGTATCGTCGACTCTTAGTTATACGATTGTCATTATATTATACGATCGGTCGTAAGCAGCAGTCGTGGCAACAATCACGTCGCTAAGGCCAATGGTGGCTGTTTCATCCCCTATTTAATATATATATATATAATATGTATTCGGTATATTATGTCAGAAGCTATGTCACGTCACGCGTCGGCCGCCGTATCACGAAAGCTGTATACATTATTATTATGATGAAACTTCTAGGTACTCCTATATATGCTCGGTGCATAATTATATAGTACCTACCACTGCTCATAAAAGTGATGCAAAACACGTTGCATATTATTCTGTACGTCGTAACATTACTCTAAACCCGAAACATCTCCACTCGTCTACGAAATGTTTTAATTTTTAGCCGATTTTTTTTTTTGGGTGATTTTTTGAAATCCCACAATATTTAGTAGCTATTCAACGGACAATTATTTCGGTTCGCGGTAATATTGCACCACGTTCGCTGTCAAATATGAGTTTGAATAATTTGAATTCTCGTTCGCCTCAGAAATGTATCTACCTTTAATATTATGTAATTTACCGTATTATTTATTTATTATTTATAATATCATAGGTAATTCCAAATTCCAACATTGTTATTTCAAAATATTTATTAGAATAACTAGAAATAATTTTAAAATGATAAAACAATAATTGAAAAATATTTGTTACATGATAGACTATTGATTTTTGTATAACATAATACTGTAATTATTAATAAAATGTGATTGGCTTTTATGTTAAGCAAATCTCAACAAACATAGGCAACATTCTAAGCATGTTGCGGTTAAAAAAAATTGATAACCAGATAGTTTGTGTAACTAAATAAATATTAATATGGCTGACCAAAGGTTTAAATTACACTTGTCAACAAATCGAATTACGACTTTAACACGTATTGATGGGTTAAGGAAAAGTAAACTTCGGGACGAACATACGCGTGGTAAATAAGTGGTCGTTGTAGCCGAGCAATTTCTCAGGAATAGAGTTCGCAGCGGGAATTTTGCCGTGTTGTATAAAATAGCGTTAAGGGAAAAAGAGATAGGCGACGGATGGACGGGGCTCGTAAGATACGGTGCACGGTTATGGAGCGGGGGGGAGGGGAAAAATAATACACATTTATTGTGAAGTGTGCGGTGCACGGGCTGGCGGGGGCCTCGCGATGGCGAACAATTCTTCATAGTCAGCGGATATAAAGTGTTGGTTGTAATAAACCAATAGAGGAAAATAATAACCTTGCGGACTTTTTCTCTGGGTCCAGATTAAATCCCTCCGCCCCGTCGACTACCGGATCCCGCCGACGACCCCGAACAACAAGCGCACCCCTCCGCGGACGACGCCACCTCATTCGCGCGCCCTTAGCCCCGGTACCCGGCGTGGTCTACGGAATTAGTTTCCCCATACAAA
The DNA here is from genome assembly GCF_005508785.2 of Acyrthosiphon pisum. NCBI lineage: Eukaryota > Metazoa > Arthropoda > Insecta > Hemiptera > Aphididae > Acyrthosiphon > Acyrthosiphon pisum. The sequence continues at coordinate 34,250,386 of NC_042496.1, forward strand.
CTCGACAGCTGGAAATTGCGGCACATTTTTTACACCCGATCCCCCTCCCCCCACCTCACCCCTTTGCCCGCCACTATCACTAGCACACGACGCTGACGAAATAAACACCATATTATTATATTATATACCTATATTATAAACAAGACAAGTATTAACGGTGTGTTTTCTGTTTTGTTTTTTTTTTATTTCAGGTAAGACACGATTGTTTTTTTCATTCGTTTTGTTTTCAACAGCAACGGCGGCACCGCCTCCGCCGGAGTGAAGACAACTCGAGTAATGTTAAACAATGATATAATTATTTTTCGTCGACCTGCCATACTCTCCGCCGTGGCGCACTGACCTGCTGTGCTATTATAGGTATTAAACACAGGTTGAGTTTCCCCTTATTAGTGCAACACTTATTATAGAGAATAACAGCTGATGGTGTGTTCAGAATCAGGACTTTTATTTGGGTTCCTATATAGACGTGGCATTTTCGATATCTCATATTATATTTTAGGTATACGTTGAATATTACACGTTTGTATAAAGACGTTTTAAACGTCGCACGGAGGGCGTTTATGTTATTCATTGTGTACACAGAGATCACCTATACTTTTATCTTTAATTGAAACGTCTGTGGTATCGATGCCAAAATATCCTATGCATATAACTGCAGGCCAACTGTGCTGACGACACATCTGCACATCCGATGATACCGTCCAACAATCGCGCGTAAAAATGGCGGAAATGCCCTCCCCTCCACCTATTCAGACAATTGGAACTTATGCCGGTAATTCTGCAAATAGGATTTTTTTCCTCCCCTCTCCACAACAACTACACGTCTGGGCAAGTAATGATAATAATTTGGCCGTTATCCAAGACCGACCATAACGGGTCCGGAGGGCACTGCATGTTATCACCGCTCCTGACACAATCTCCACTACCTATCTCCGCCATGTATGTGTGCATGAGTGTGTGTGTCTGTGTGTCAGTGTAGTATGTGTGGGTGTGTGTGGTACAGTTTTTAACGACTCCACTAAGAATATCATACGCTTATATACACGGTGGGATTTTCATCGCGATTGCAGCGTACCAATTGCTTTCGAGTTGTGTATGAGTATTATAGCTATATACCTATACGGTATCGGGGAAATATTTTTATCTCTTGTGCCCCGGCTGCAAGTTGTATAATATGCATCATGCGTGCACACGACCGACGATATTATATTTATTTACAAAAAGTCCCAAACCACGTCCCACCCGTTGCAGGTTTATCGGAAGTTTAACTTTACGGTGACAATGATCCACCGACATTATAATATTCCCCGTTATACTCTATATAGTAAATCATTTTTATACTTCGATGTCGTTGTTGGTAGGTATAAAATACAATATTATCTTTATAATTTGCTAGTTATATTTTTTTGATTTCTCTGAAAGTCTGAATGTATAATATATAAATAAATAATAAGTATTGTGTATAGAAATCGTTATGCATTTGTAATGTAATACCTACATAAAATATTCAAGTTAGTTAAACGTTCAAAAGTTTGGAAAAAATAAAAATAGTTTTACTTTTTAAACGATTTGCGTGTGTTAACGCTAGTTTCTATAACTGGATAAACCTATATTATACTAGAAAACCGTATTATAATAAAATAAATATATAATTTATTAATTTTATCCTTTGACTGAATAAAAATAGAAACCTGTTTTTTTTTAAATCGTTATTTCTCACGAAAAGTACTGGTGTAGGTATGAAAAAAAAACTTTATTTTTTATTTGTGGTATGTTTGCATTATTATTCGGACGGCAAAAGGCCATTGCATTATAATCAAGTATTTATTTTAATTTAAGAGTTAAATCAATAATTTCTTGGAGACTTGGTAGCAAAATCAAATCAGTTTTATTTCCCGATAACGTCTGTATAGTCGTCGTCGCCGTCCGAATTGTCGGAAAGTAAAACGCACAGTGATATCAGAGTAGAGTGCAAGTAAAGTATAACAACCATTGAACCACCTACCAATTTTTAGCGCCCTATTATTTTTGGTTGGGCGTAGACCGTTTATGTCTGAAGATTTATCGTCGTCTTATTCATACCGTTTGACTTATTCCTTTATTTTTAATCAAATGTTAATATTTAAGTGTGTGGACTTGATTAAATATACTATATATGCATTTAAATAAATTTGGTTTACAAAACAGCAACGTATATTAAACAATTATGAACAGGTAGATTATTATCAGGCAACGGATTTACTAGGTAGTATTTTTACATATTTTTTATAAATTCCCGAGGATTGTAGCACCAATGAGTTAGCCATGTTGGTTAACAATGTTACATATTATATTATACTTGGTTTTGGATTTAATTTATATTTAAAAAATATTAAATAACGGTCCAAAAAAATCTCTATTACTTTATTCTATAAGAAATAAAAACTGTTTATTACAGTGATATATTATTTCAAATTGAATATATTTACAGAGGAGAACATTACTCGCTATATTCAACTGAAGTGTTATACCACGTAGAATAAAAATTTCATTAGATACCAATGGGAAATTAATAGGAACCTAAATTCTTCTAGATGGACAAACTAGCAAAGTACACTGTTTTGACACTGATACTATTATAATAATTAATTGTATGTCCTTTATTATTTTGTTAGGAGATGATCAAAATAATAAATAATATTACCATTTGTTACGTATTTATACATTTTATTATATCTTATATAAAATAATATATAATTTGAATATTTTGATTACCGATTGGTGTTTTGAACATGTGCCGCATATAATATTATTTAATGCGAACCTATGCCCTATAATATAGTAAGTATATACGTACCTACATAATTAAATGTCAAATCAATATCTATTATTTTTTAACCTATACTGCTGATATTTTATTCATGAGTGTATAGGTTCAACGGGAACATGGTTTCTGATTCGATATATTCTAATATATTTTAAGTCAGTGATTATTCAGCACCGTGTGCAGCATGTACTATATAATTTTTTTTTTTCATCACGACTTAACCCATTCGTTTTTGGACGCGGCAGAGCGCAAGTTCATTTTATTGTTCCGTATTCATTGCAGGTTACGTATATAGTTTGCAATTCCACATGCAACCCTAAAACCGTCGTTAGCCCCGGTTCTGAATAAATATATTCTACGCGACCCGTGAACTTGCGTAATTCTCGATTGTGAACAATACAATAGACGTGTTTAAGTTACCTACCAACGTACCACAACAGCGTATTGCGTTATATAATAACATAATATTATATGATAGGTATAACATTATAATATATTATGCGTGTATATAATATATGTATATTATACTATTGCCCGTTGACACCGTGGCGTTAAAATACGAACGTCGTGATCGCCGGCCGATACGGTACGAAATCGAAAAATCGGTAATTTCGGGATCACGGCCACAAAATTATAATATTATTCTCTAATGTAGTATACCTACCTACTTTACTCCCAGCGATGATAATAACTATTATCGTTACTATACGGACGGTGTCATTATATTATTTTAAGCAAACAATTGTCTCGCGTGCGAAAAAAAAGTTGTACAGGCATTATCATAAAAATATGCGCGTACAGGCTGCGCCTATATATTTATATATTATATTATTATTATCATTTTCAATAAACGAACAATAAACCATAGGTACGCTTACACAGAATAAACGGATGACTCATTATTCTCTCCATGCCAAACATAATTATTATAATATGACGTATAGTGTATACCTACCGTGTAATGCGAGTTTTCAGCCAGGAGACGCGTCTAATAATTTAGATATGCCCATTCTCGCAGTAGATTTTTTTCCTCTCTTAACGACACAATAAACTGAGAAATAACGAACTATAACGGTGGTGCCCGGTAACGGACCATTTGTTCTAAAACTCATCTGGTGAGCTGACGGCGGGTGAGTGGTGGTGGTGGTGGTGGTGGTGGGGGGGGGGGGGGGGTACAGCAGGGGAATACGAGCGCAAAAACTTTTACCGCCATGATTTCTGTCTGTAACGTGTCTTTCAAATTTTCAAAACCGAAAATTTTCCTTCCAACGTTGTAAAAATCATTAGCCGGAATCCTTATTTCTCGATAAAACTATTCTTTACAATATGTATTGCCATAAACTTTTCGAACAATAATAAAACCTTATGAAGTGAAAACAATTATTATTTACGGTGTCCGACTCACTAAGAAAAAGTAATCAAAGTAATTCTGAAATTAATACGACATTATAACTTTTTCAATGACCAGCAATAAAAAAAAAAAATACAAAATATAATTAAAATGTTTTACGAGTTTCAACTATTGTTTTCATTTAGCTATTTAAACTAAAATTAGGATGTAGGTACCTTTTATTTTATTGGTTTTAAGGCTTTATAGGCGAACAATTATATAAGACCCTACAAAATAATTGTGAGGTCTATCAGGATGTCACCATGAATGACCTTGTCATTAAAAATAGAATTCTAGAGGCAGGAATATTATCAGACAACAAATTCAAATTTCATGTATACAAATAATTACAAGCTGGTCATAAACTTCTTAATTTAGTGAGAAGTTGATACTTTTCATTCTTGGTGCCACGATGACGAGTTGATGGACATCTTTATAGGTCACATTATTATTTAGGGAGTGTTAATATAACATTTTGAACCATGGTTAGGTAACTGCAGTATTCTAAAAACTTTATATTTATATTTTTGAATTTCAGTTGAATTAGTCTATAAAAATAAAAATAAAAATATTTATAATATTATAATAATATTAACTAAATTTTTACAACAAGAATAATTATGAGAAATGCATTACCATAATATTGATAATACCATTACTGGAATATTAATTATTATTCAATGAAATATACATATTCGATTAGAGCTAGTTTATCAGTCTTCGGTGTATGAATAATAAAGCTTAATTTACAATTACTATCGAGTACGGTGGATTTGAATAATGTATAATATTATAAACTGCCATATATCATATTCGTAATAACTCACTCCAACCAAGGAGTACCTATACATTTTTAAGTCTAGAGTTTGATTACACAAAATATATATTATTATACAGTATCCTATTTAATACTATGTTATTGTTACATTATTAATAAACTGATTTCATAAAAATAAAATATGGATGGAATACTAAAATTATTTTATATGTGTACTTACTACAAGGAAAAATCATAGTAGTAAAATATATTATATGTTTAAGATGTTTTTTTATGTAACTATTACAATAATCTAGGTTAGGTATATTGATTTTCAAACTTGTTTCCATGGCTTATTGTATATTCTTATATTTATTTTGTAACGTGCAATGCATGGTCATTATACTTTATATTAAAACAACAAAATTCAGTAATGAACACTATAGTATGTCTTTGATCGTTGTTCATAAGCGAGCGATTTTTTTTTACGAAAACGTTTTCACCACACATTGTACCTATTTTATATGTTGGCTGTTGAGATTATAAATAAAAAGTTGTCTAACAAAAATAAGGGTAGAATATGTTAACAAAGGCCACTAACCTTTAAGACCTAAAATGTTTGTTTAATTACATGTTTATTCTAGTTTTTTTTTTCACAGAACATTATAATTATCCGAAATTGACCCACTTGCAAGGTTACATACAATATAAATTGTTTACAGCTTAGTTATTGAGATTATTGTACGTTTCTTTTTGTTCATTATTTTTGTTTTATTAATCCTAATCCGATGGAATCACAGTCACCTCCACAGAGATACATAGCTGACCAGGAACTCACGAAATTCTAATTAATTTAAAATGCTTATACATGCCGTTTGCAACGGGATGTTCAGTTTTCCACTCTTTTACAATACTTAACTGTTCAGTTTGTTTAAAAGATGTTTTAGGAAAATGTCAACAAATGAAAAAAATAAACAAAACTGACAACGCAACCGTATTCGTAAAGCATATAAAGTGAACAAAAACACAGAGCCCAGAGGTAATGAAACACGATAGAGACAATGTTACATATTTTAACGTTATATAACTGCCCATTACAATATAGGCAGTCGACTATTAATAGGTAGGTATTGACATAATATGTGCTAGGTCCGAATACACAAAACAACATCGATATGGAAATAAGGCAGTGTACATAAACGGTATTATCCATACGAGATTACCGGTACGAAAGATAATGACAATAATAATTAAACATATGATTAATACAATTTATTATAATCGGAACATTTTACTTTTTAATAAAACAACAAAAAATATTAAAATGTGAACCACTGCTCGTGATTACTACACTTTCGAAGTCGATTTCATGATTAACATAAATAATTACCGAGGTGTCAAAATATTAAAGTAATTTGCTTTTTAATATTCTTGTAATTAATTTGTGCGTCATTCAAAACACATCTGTGAGTGATCGATAGTTTATGGAGGTCGTTATCGTTTATAGAAATTTTAATAAGCATGAATGTGCGTGTCGTGTGAAGTATATACATAGTATATTATACCATGTTTTCATCGGAAGCATAATTTATTTTCCTCTCACGTGCTCGTTAAGAAAGGCAAAAATTTGCAAACGTCATAATAATAATAATAATATGATCGCGCCAGGAATCGCGAGTCTCGCCGAAAGGAAAATCACAACAAAGTGGTTCGAGTGTTGGGGTGGTAGGGGGCCCATTACCAAGGAATCCCTAACAGACGCGTTAACAGTGTCGGTGATAATCACCAAGAATCATCGATTTGAACCTCGTTATCGAGGGGGTAGAATTCAGCGAACGAATCGATGTGGCTTCGGACGCCGAGTCGGTAAAGGAGAAGGACACACGTCGTCGTCACTCTAACATTCTTCCATTTCATTCAATATATACGTCAACCGGCCACCGATGACTACTAATGTGTGAAATGTGACATTTTATTTTCTACCTGCATCCTGCAGTGTTCGTATTATAGCTTAGGTATCGACTAATAAGATAATATACACACGACCACCCGTCAACAGGAAATCGCTCGGAGCGGATTACTAATCGCTTAATTATTAGGTAGGTACCTAATAATAGGTCAGAAGATGTGCAAAAACGACGTAATTTATTCTTCAGAGGTAGAGTGGTGTTGGCAAACATTCGTCCGGATGATTCATCTTTTGCACGTAATATTCTGTGTTCGTTGATAGAGTAAAATATGAGATAAAAAAATTACACTAATAATGTTGACTTGGCGTCAAACTGTCTAACGTACAATTATTTTAATCAATGTCCACCATTCCTTGAATGTTTTTCCATTTGAATGGTTAGACTACGAACCATTCGAGTCGACCATTCACTGGCGTAACTTATCTATAGTGATCAGTACTAGGATAACTGTTTTATTACACTTGTGCCAAATTCGAAAAAGCGTTCTTGAATCAATGTGCCAAATGGTATACGGACAAGTTGAACCATATTATTAAAACCAACAGAATAAATCCTGTAATAAATCGTCAAATAAGAAACTGCCGGTTTAGACACCCAGTGTGTAATTATTACGATTTATTACTGCAGAATATATTTTTTAAAACAATAAAAATCTAAAATAAATGTGCAAAACAATAAAATAACTGCAACGCGGCGAAGTTAAACTAAACTGTATGTATAATATATAAACAAAAACGATATAAAACAAATTGGATTTTTAAATCAAACGAATTTATACATCCAGAGAAGATGAAGTTTTCTTTAAGACCGAATTATGTTCATGAGATTGAGATCGTAATGGTTTTTCTGAATAGAACATGAAATGCAAAAGAAACAGCTTGGATCATGTTTTGATATTGAAAATCGAATGCACTAAATTATATTATGTTATTCTCTGAATCCATTAAGGTTATTATTGTGCTTAAAATGATATCACTAATGAAACAAACAAAATTAAAATGTAATGACAAAGTGTAGTAGAATTTAAACAGTTCCTGCACAGTTCACACGAATTCTTTGAAAAAGTAATTACCTATTGTTATAAGATTGTACTAAAAAATTACTCCTAAAACAAATCCGACATAAAATCTCTTTGAACATATTTTTTGATGGATAATTGTTTAGCGTTATTTTAAGCAGTAAAATTATTAATTAATATGTAATGCATAAATAAATGCATCCTTTACATATAGCACAATAACAAATAATTATTACCATGTATATATTTTTTTTTAAGAATTACTCTTTAATAACGATTTATTTTCACAGTAAATTAATTTCTTATTAAAATGTTGTACATTCTTGATTCAGTGCGAGTTCACTAAGTGAAATATTTTTTAAATTTCTAATAGTTTTGCATTCTTATATTAGCCTAATATGGTATACCTACAGTTAGTAGCACATAATAACACGGCAGCTATTATAGTGCTGTTTGAAAGGCAATGTATTATTTAATATAAGTAAACATTTATATTTGTATGAATAACAAGATTAATGTCAAAAAGGCACGTAGATGTAAAAAATAAAGATCGATTATGATTGCAGCCACGGAAAAAACAAAGTAGACACCGAGTAGAATATTATATAATGACTATAGGAAAACCTTGAACCGAACATTTGTGTAGATTTTCGATGTGTGTATTCAGTAAATCGTATGTTTATTATGTCTATAATCGTTTAGATTTCAACTGATAGAGCATATCGATTCGTCGTAGGAAGAAAACCAAAAAGTATTCTGTTTAACAATCGAGTGTACAACGCCTAAACAGATTACAATACATTAGTCAATTTATTTATTTACATATTCACCTATATAATAATATACATTCAATATCCGTAACAATAATATCATTCGAGGTACCTATTTGCACCGTTACGATAGTTACATAATATTATAACTAAAGGATCGATGCTACAGGCTCAAGGCGTATAATAATAATAATATAATGGTTGTTGTTGTTGTGTACGTCGCTGTTTTTAAAAAAAACTCTCGTACAATATTCGTATAATAAATTATTTCGTATACAATAATATTAAATTCAACGAAAAAAACCCGTCGGAGGTGGTCTCTCCGTTGTTTGCCTTATTATATTTTTTACGTGAGCGACTGCTGTAGAATTAGATGGCGGCGGCGACATAACAGCAGCCGCACTATTGCTGCAAAAGGCGGCGTCGGCAGTCGTGGGTTCACACTCGAACGACTATGAAAATGTCTTCCAGTAGAACGACTCGGCGCGGCGTTGCGTCAGCGAAGGGTTTCTCTGCGGTTATCGTCGACGACGTTTGTTTGTATGTGTGCGACTCGGCGACGCCTGGCACGTCAACCGGCAGTGGCGGGAGAAAAGTTTACGTTTAATAATAATAGTAATAATAATAATAATAATAATACCAGAGGCCGGGTGTACTGGAGCGTTTTGCCAGGGTTTTATACGTCCTACGCGACACGATTCAGGACACGTCGTACCCCGGAATAGTGTTTAAGGAAACCTGGAACGCTCGCGCTCACCTCCCCGCGACCCATCCCTCGTCGGGCCCTCGACGCCACCGCGGCCTGCCACGTAGTCCGCTCGAATGTGTGTGTGTGTGTGTGTGTGTGAAAAGAAAAAGAAACGTAAACCACAAACCAGGTTTAGTTTTTGTTTTCCGCCATTAAGTCCGGTCGAAATCGGTGACATAATAATATATTAGCCCACGCACACGGCGATGACTCCGCGAGTTCTAATAGACACATCGGTTACCCCTGATTCCTGATACGTGTTATCGCTCGCATTGTCGTAACGCTATTATGTACGTACAAAACATGATACTATCGTTTTTCTGGTCATGTTCGAAACAGTTTTTTGTCCCCACAAATCTTTAACTGATGACGACCGCACTATGACGCGACGTTTATAATATAACGCTCATGTCGAACTTGATCGTTCAAACCGAACGATTTCTCGACAAATTCGGTAAGTACGCACAATATTATTATAGGTGGTTTACCTGAGTTTAAATAAAATTTCGTTGCGTAGTGCGCATACGGTTTAATATTTATGGCGACTAGTGAGCAATGTTGCGCATTGTTACACGCGTGTAAAGGTGTGTTTAGGAAAATCCAATCTGCGAAAATATTAAAATAAAAGCCCTCGAGATTACCTAGAGCGTATAAATTATGTGAAAATCCGCATTGAAGAACTCGGCCCCAGATGTTACAACTCTGTTTCGACCAAATGAATAGCTACCTGTCAAGTATTAAATTATGTGAAAGCCGGTAGCTGAATATTAATAATTATTACTATAATACTATGTAGCTGAATCTTTTAATAATACGTTTGTTGGCTGTATATATATCGTCGTAAAGCGTGTATAGTATTATAATTTCATATAGTTCTATAATATATATATATTATATTATGTATATTTATATATACCTAAGTATATGCGTTTCTAAAAGTGAAGTCACGTAAATCTTCACTATTAACGTACAAAATACCATGCGATGACAGTAATATTACGCTGACTGTAAATTACTTTCGTTCAATAATAATATTATCCTTCCTAATCAAATTTCCATCCATAGTTACGTAATATTATTATTTCATTGTTAAACATATTTTATTTCCATGACGACTAGAAAAAGTTTTTACAGCCAGAGTCTTATTGACATATTTCTAAGAGCTATAAAAGTCATTTTTGTTTATTTTTCGTACACGGATTGTACAATTCGAGTGTTCAAAACTTTTCTAAACAATGTTGAAATATGTACCTACGTATAAATGTACAGAAATATGTATCAGAGCGTGTAAAAAACTGAGGACATGTTTGTTTCAAGATATCATTCCATTTTGTCTATAAACTATATAGTTCGAACGAACGATCAAAATCGAATTCAGTGTAAAAAAATATTAAATTGGAAGTTAAAGTTATTCGCTCGTCGTAGATATTATTCACACGATCTATGCTACAAGGGGTTGTGAAAATATATAAATGTATGTGATATATAATAGCTTAATTTTTATTTTTTCAAATGTGTCGTAAATAACATAAAAGTGAATCTGAGGACGCTTGTGTTATCTCCGTTAAAAAATACCGAACTTCCGTATAGCAGTACAAATTTAAAAATTTAAAAACTCTATTGAGCTATATGAATTTTTTGAGTACCTTTATTACATATTATGTAGTTTATTACAATTTAAAAATGCTCATGACTTGATTAAAAATTAAAACACCGTAAAAAAACAACATAAAAAGACAACGAAAACAGATAATGTTCTTAGCTTTAAATGTTATATTAGGTCAATTCAATTTAAAATTAAAGCTTACAATATAAAATAAAATTGGTTCTGCCAAATGAAAATCTCTTATATTGTTGTATACGTTTGAACCGCCGGATTAGATTGTTCCGGCTCACCGAGATTTATACCGCCTATTGTTATGTGGCCCAAAATAATTCTAACAAGTCCATTTTTTTAAATTTTTGTATAATATGAATCATAAATTTGTATTTCATTTTTATTAATTCTTTCTTCACATTCTTAAAAATATTAAATATTACATCTAATATGACCTATAGGTAATAGTGCTAATATATATATTGCTCAAACAGGCTATACACGCATTTGAGACGTAGACAATGTATTTTAATGTTGCATCCTCTGAAAGCATCATTATTTTAAAATAATTATTTGACAAATTATTTTCAAACGCTTGAATAAGTCTGTCTTCTTTTGGGTTTTGTCTTAAAGGCTATAGAAACTCTTTTTTCCACAAATCCAGTTCTTATATAATATATATATATATATATATATATATATATATATATATATTATGCCGAACGTTAACGGGCCAGCAACCTCGTGGTTATTATACCGTGATCAGAGTTTTCGCCCTAGCTATTTCTATGTCTCTCTTTTTCGCTCTCTCTCCTTTCTCCCTCCAAGGACAAAGGGATGAAATGACCGCATATTAAAAAAAAAAAAATAAATAAAAATTACAGCTACAGCTATCCAACAGACGCGTACACGTGCAGGCGGCAAAATTGCCATCGACCGTTTATTACCGGACCGGAAAATCGCTTTATGCGAAACAAAGAGAATATAGCTGTGGGTCCTAGCCTACGGCGGTGGTGGTAAATTTAATTTCAAGTGCCGGTCAAAGCACGGAGAGGCTATTTCACAATTAATATTAATAACAACTGATCCTTATGTATATTTTTGTCTCTCCTAAAATTGTCTCCCCCTCGTGATGGTTTAAAAAAAATTAAATTCTATAGTTATCATCAGTATTGTTTGGTGTCGGGTACTGGGTAGTATTACCTATATTGTTGTTGTATTTCTGGAACTCGAAACGGAACACGAGGAGCGATAAAAAATAAATTGAAATAGTTTTTTTTCTCGATCTTGTGTATTGCGCAGATGATATTATTATTGTCATTGTTTTTCTGTTATTATCGGGATACCATTTTAAAAACGATTTTGGTGAGTCTTACATTTCCGGCTGATATGGTGTAAAAGTTACCACTGGCTGCAAACCGAGAAAAAAAATGTAATATTACTATCAATATTTTCACATCATTGCTTTTTATTTTTGTAATACTTTTTTATAGTTTTAATTATTACGTAGGTATACTATTATACCTGACTATAAACAACGAAAAAATGATGATGTAATGAAAAAAGAATAAGGCAAAGGCTGCAGTTAATAACGATAAACTATTAAAAAAAAATAATAACTGTTTTGATAATAAACAGACTCAGAGAAAACTGTTTTTATATTTTTCATTAATTACATAATTTTAAACGATATACATATTATACAGGGTGATTCACCAAGCATGCTCACTCTCATATTATTTCGATCCTTAAATAATTCAATTATTCAAATTACAACTTTTGAAATTTTTAAGTATAACTATTACCTAAGGACTGTAATATTTCAAATAATATATAAATTTATATTCCATTTAAAAACTGTCCTCCGTTGAAAAAAACTTATTATTTTCAAACGAGAACACTGTTTTTCTTATACATTTTTTATCAGATGACTTTTATGACAATGTTGATGTAGTCAACTAAATCGAAATTCTAACAATAGTAGTTATTGAGATATTTGACTTTGTGCGCAATGATAAAAGTTAAAAGATAATAGTCTTGAAAAATGTGAGTGCTGATGATTTGAACATTTTAGTAATTAATCTACAAACATTTTAAAATTTGTAAAAATTGCCCTAGTATAAAACTAGAGCCAATCGATATTATAATACGGACAATTATATTTTTATATTTTTTTAGAACCGTTTTTAAGGACAAATATCCTTAGTTTATATATTTTAATAACTTACTAAGAGACTACTCGTGTAATTTTAAATTAGGTGTATCAACATTTTCTAAAAAAAATGTAGGTATACTAAATAATTTATTCTGAATAATTCAATAAGAATTAATAACACAATGTCGCAATAACTCAGAATCAATACTTGTTATTCACATTATAATTTGGGCAAGTCCATAAAAGTTTTCAAAAAAATCATATGCTTAACAGTTTACAATACAAAATTTCAAAAAAGCGAAGTTTGTATCGTCACTGGGCAAAAATTCGAAATACCTAATTAAAAATATTATGGTCCTTAAATAAAGGATAAAATGGGGTTAAGCATACTTGGTGAATCATCTCGGATATAATAATATATAATATTAAGATCCTAATTAAATAATTATTTACAAGTGTTTTTTTTTTTTAATTTACTTTTACGTTATGGTTGTTTCACATTTTTCAGAGTTATTGTCAGTGCGTAAGACAATGTATTACGATGATAAATAATAAATATAACAATATAATCCTAATTAAATTATTATTTACAAGTGTAATTTTTTTTAAAATTTAATTTTACGTTATGATTGTTACACGTTTTGCTAAATTAACGCCTATATATTTTTAATTATGCGATACACCATGTCAAAAAAAATGATTAATGAATTCGATACGGTAAAATAAGTCAGAACGAAATATTATTATTATTATTATTACTATAACGAACAATAATACAAAATCAATAAGCAGGGTCGTTACAATATTATACGTTTTGGACGTCCGACTACTGACTAGTATTGTAGTGTGACGTGAGGTTACACTAAATGTATATAAGGTAACCTAACCTAACCTACCTACAGTGTATGTACAACTGTTAGGCATAATATTATACGCTCTGGGGTAGATCGGTCGCAGCTGCTTGCTTTCGGTATTCAGTCGAACGCGATGTGTTTTTATAAGTTTAAAAACCATTAAAAATGCATAAAAGCCAGTGTGTTGGTTACATTATGTAAAGCCACCATATTATTATTATGCCATATGAAGTCTGTATTTAGAGTTTAGACCGCCCACTGGAAACTACTGTGTCATCTACGATTCGAGTCCCGTGGAAACGAATCGGTCGGCGATTGAATTTGTCGAATGGACCTTTTCGAGTGGGTCGGGGAATGCGGTCGATACGGTACAATGAAGAATAATAAGAAGAGAAAAAAAATAATATTCACCATCCCGTATTTCCGATTCGATGATCCGTCAACGCTGGTATATTCAAGCCAAAAAAAAAATAAATTATAATAATTAAAAAAATCAAAGTACTAACCACCTAAAGTTTTTCAAATATTTTACGAAATCCTTATTCTGCTAAACGCTCTTTTGTAGTTAGTTTCTCAAGTTTTCAACGGTTTTTTGGCGTCCTAAACAAATATTCTAATATAAAGGAGTAATATATTACTATATACGCAGAGCCACCCCGAAAGCATTATAATATTATTACGTTGAACGCGATAAATCGTGAAAGAACTTTAATATAATTTTTTTAATACAGCGACGAGGCAGAAAATATTGATTAAAAACAAAAAAAAAAGACAAAACGAAACACTAAAGTAAACAAGCGATTGTATATTATTATTATTATTATTATACTATACGAGAGAGAAATGCTTATTGCTTCCGATTGGATTATCGTCCGTTAATAGGTGTTTTGATTATGTCTGTTATATTATTATACGTCCGTTACCTTTATCGGTTATGGTATTATAATAAATAATTTATATATTATATTATTACGTTATAACATGGTGGTTAACTTCTGTGATTAATTTCCATTGGTAGCCATTTAGGTAAACACGATACTATATAGAATAGTTGAATGTGTAATTAAATGTTATCGAATTGACATTTGTATTTGTATAATAATATTATAACGGCTACAACAACATCTTCCGTATCATACGTTTGGTCGTTATTGTAAACGTGCTGTAATTATTATAATAATTTAATATTATTATTATTATTATCATGTAGGTACGCAATTTACGCAATTACACACGTCATCATCGTTGGTATATTTTTTTCACTTTCTTCTCTCCGACTCCCGAGACAGATCACATCAAACGTTTCAATTCGACCGGCTAAACGTTCTGATTTATGAACGACTGACTAACTAATTTCGAAAAACAGTCGGAAATACGATTATCGCCGGTTACAAATGAACGTATAGTGCCCGCTAGGCCCGCGGCTGACTCGACAAACGGATATGCCGATCGTTCCGTAAGATTAGTATATTTTTTTTTTTTCGTTTAATATTTATTTATATTTTTATCGTCCAACAATATATTATTATTATTATTATTATACATTCATACTTCTGTACATACACGCTGGCACGCAGTTACCGTTTTGATACACCCAACCGTTTGTTACGACTAATTACGGTTTAATGACGATAGGTGTACCTATACGGCTGCTATATACCTTATGATATATTATTATTAAATAGAGAGCGGGGAATAAAAAACTAAAATGAATACAGAGCTATAATAACAGTGTACGATAACACGGGATACGCGCCGGCCGCGGCTCTATACGAACGGTTTCCCCGAGATTGTACAAACGATTAAATTCGCGAGCGGGAAAATAGCCGGACACGTCCAGATGCATTAACGTTAAGTATAAGTGCGGTTGAGGAAGAGCGTTGTATAAATTTAAAAATTTTAAATGTACATAATATTATATAGATGCCTACTTAACATAATTTAACGATAATTTCATTCGGCGAACGCGGCTCTGTGAACTCAGCAATCCGTTCGACTTCTCCGGTGATTTTATCACATACCTACCAATCCTATTTGACAACGCTTGTTCGTCAGGTTTTTAGATTGTGTTATCACGCGGGTTTTTAGCAGCACCGATCTAACCGCCTCCGGAAGTTCGTATAAATAATTGTAACGAAATTATTTGTATAGTCTTCTCTTAAAAACTTATGAATATTACCATATTATAGTCGTTAAATTTTCGTTTTTAATCAAACCACGAGTGTTTCGAACAATATATTTTAGTACCTACCCATATTTAGTTCGAATAATCGTTTTTTTCTCTAAAATTTATTACTCCGATATAGGCAGTCTTATTGGAACGACTAATAACTTATTATTTCAGTTTGTTATAATTTTCGAAATATTGTATTTTTGTTTTCTCTTGACCAGAGGTAATTTCAACTTAAACCGGCGAGTTTTAATAATAGTTAACGTAGTTAATATAAATTCACAATTCGTGTATTTTGATTTATTAAGATTAAAATACAGTTGAGATTTATTTTGGACAAAGTCACAAAGGGATGGACCGCGTTAACTAGTGTTATTAAATCAAAACGCCTAAACTGGTTAATCTTGTTTGAACAAAACAAAACATAATATGGACACTGCCGGCACGTACCTACATTTTTGTTTAGAAAACCTACACAATCTACGAATACATCTTAATCCAATTATGTAAACTTGAAAAAGTGGAAAAAAATTACATATGTAATTATAATTTAAATTATATCAACTGCAGTTTTGAAAGAAGAATAATTGCGTGCCATCGACGACGGCGGTGTTGCTTTGCAGTTATCGAATATTATTGCATAGAGAATATCATATCAATATAATAAGGGTAAAATTAATGATTGTCGACAATGAGAAATATTATTGTCTTCTATCGAAGTGCTGGCTTGACCTCGCGCAGACGTCCATCCGTTCACAGGCCCACGCTATACGCTCACTACAATAATTATTTTATTATTATTACTATTATATAAACGCTAACAGTAATAATAATTATTTCCATGGGTTTCATAATAATTGACCGTTGCCGCGTACTCAATTAACATAAATCAAAACCAATAAACTGCTGTTCCGACGACAATATTGATGATACATTTTCTACCGATGTCGGCGGCGGCGGCGGCGGCGTAACGTCAGTCGGCCATCTGTGTGCAATCAGTATATGATATATCATATATTATTATCACTGTGTTGTAATATATTATATTAAACGCATTAAAAAAAAATTGAACAAAAATAACAATGATGATATAAATGGCCGGCCGTCGAGCGTATATTAGAATATTATAATAATATCGTATAGGTACCGTCGTTATAATAGTATTACAATAATAACATATTATGCGCCGGCGCCGCCGCCGCCGCCGCCGCGTGTCTGGAGGCGACAACGACGAAATGTGCGAGCACGGTGTATTCTATATTATTATTATTATTATTATTATTACTACGTATGCACGCGCACGAGAAAGAATAACCGGAGCACAGACCACGCGTGTAGGTGTTTATGGTTTCCACGATCACGACAATGGTTTATCATTTGGACATCATCACTGTACAGAATATATTATATACAATACGTCCAGCACTGCAATTAGAATGAACCCACTGTGTACAGCGATTTAGTGCGTGTGCGTGTATTGCCGCCGCCACAGTGAATAATATAACAATTCTTGACCTGTACGAACCGTATATTATAGGAATTTTGTTTTTCTTGAAAATCATATTTTTTCTTTTACGCGGATTCGATAAAACTCCAAAAAAATATTTTGCAACATTCGGATGACAAACTTTTAAAACTACAGACAAAACGGGGGCATCAGAGACATTAATGTATATTTTGTGAATCTATTGAAATTATAAAATTGCAGCTATACCTATAATAGCTCACCATGAAATCGCAGAATTTTCGAGGTTCTGCTGCGGAGATATAAAAATAAGACCAAAATGTCGTATCAATAAAATAAGAAATAAACTACGAACCATTTGGTTTGACCTAAAAACCAGCGTGTCAATCATAAAAGCACGACAAAAAATAATACGCGAACACCGCTTTATCAAAAACCATAGGTAAGTATCTGAAAAATGAGTACCTACCCAAAGAGTATTGATAAAACACTCTGCGTACGACTACACTGAAGTTATCGGTATAAAATACAATTAGATATTCAATATACTAAAATAATATTAATAATTAACATTGTGTTAATACTTTGCACATTAAAAATTTCCTAGTAAGTACTGATTTTGTTTTTATTAAATTACCGGATGACATTTACATGGAACGTCGAATGCCATATAATTATACGAAATGATAAACTTAATAATACCAAATATGAATGACCAGTCAACCAGTTTACCCAAGTGCATTTTTTTTTTTTTTTTTGATAAGTCCATTTAGTCTGACAATAACCAATCACGATATATCATCCCAAGTAATATTATCACACATACATGGCAACAACTAGCTAACAAGTGGTACATATACCGCTACATACACCGTTCTCCGTGTTATACTAGCCTAGGCTGAATTTCTGGAGCACTAGTTTCACTACCTATAGTAACGTCACATCCACGATAATATAATCATAATATTTGAACGGTGTCAATTTTTGCTACTAAAACCACATCCCCGAGGATATTATGTCTGGGACAATTACTCTTATCGCAACTGGATAATTTCATTTAAAAATTCTTCAACTCACCGCTATATATTATAATATGCTGCATATTATACGACCTCTGTAATCCTTTGGCGTTATATAATGTGTGTCGGGCATATATTGGGATCGTCGGTCGCCGCAGAAATTCCTCCGCACCGAGTGAACCTCTATAAATATCATTTTGATCATCAGACATACATAAAAATGTTAATGTTTCCAAACGGAAGATAATATGTAGCATTTGTGAAAATTCCATTGTCGTGTTTTAGTTTAGAATATTCTTGCCTTCAATGGCATGCTGTAAAAAAAAAAAAAAATCCCGAAAAGTAAATTAAATACTTTTATCGGCTAATTGAATGATAAAGTTATTTAAGTTTTATTTTCTTATGTATATACCTATGAAAATATAAATAAAAATAAAACAAAATGTTGCCTATAAACACTATCATCAGTTCATATTTTTAATCCGTTTAGTTTCAGCAGTCTGTCTTCACTGACCTATAAAAATGTATTCAGAAACCATTGCGATCCGTGTTCATTAAGCGAGATGTACGATATAAACTTGTTTAATTCAGCCTTTTGAACAAAAACATAATGATATTTTTGCCTCAGTATAATATTCCCCGTAGCATTTTTCGTTTTACAAAAATAGTAACGAATCATTATTTAAAAAAATTAAATTTATGTATGCGTCCAATTAGTGTAATTTTAATGTAATTATATGAACAAGTTTTACTCCGTTAGACGCGTGGGATTAATTTTCACACACACTCACAAAAATAAATAATTACTATAAATAAGGCATTATTTTAATATCATATAAATATAAATAGGTAGGTAATAATATGTGTCACAAGCGGGCGTTCTCCGTTGGGATTTTTTACGAGGTCGTTCGCCAAATGATGTCGCTCGCTGCAATATACCTATATTATATAATCTGATATAATATGGCAAGCTTAATTTTGATTTTCTTACGATCTACGTCGTCATAAGACAATAGTATCTTTTTTTCGTATCTATATATTGTAATAATGACGTACATGCGCGTAACTATATTTTTAGACGTCGGTAAAGCGAACCGATATTGAATTATGCTCTGGCTAAACTATAAAATTGGAAAAATCACTCAGCGTAATTGTATTACGAGCACAATAATTCAGTTAGAAACGTCACATGCATCCTTTTCATGCACCAAAAAGGTTTAATTTAAAAATATATCAAAAGGGTATAATGTGACTGTGCCCCTATACGCGCGATTTTTTCCCTCTCCAACGCACTTGTTACATATGATATACTCCTCGTATAATGAATTTCAATTAAACAATACTGTTCGGCTGTATAATGTATAATACATTATACATAGATTATAATATACCTCCCTACTCGTCTATAAAATATTGTGAAAGTACACAATTATTGTTTATACCTACATTATATTATTGTAATATAAATATAAAAGCTGCCGTTCACACTATTTTTCGATTCCATTGATTTTGACGTATTGAAACGATGTCGAACGTACCTGCTCACACGAATAAAATATATTATGCCAATATACTCTTTAGTGGCGTTGTACAAAGAAATTACCTTGTATAGGTCTTAACGCAAAGCAATTTAATTTCCTTAAACTCAGTGTGTACAGTAGAATACGTATACCCATAATATTGCGCATGTATATTGTATTATGTATATTATAATAAAAGTGTAGTTACCCTTATTTTACCAGTCTACCAAGTACACTTCTATAAATTCAATTCGAATCAATTCCTAGAAAAAAAAATAATAATATTTCTTTATTTTACTACCAATTTCAAATGTAAAACATAAGACACAAAGAGGATATTTTAAATCTATTAATAATTCAAACTATATGTAAATAAATGCGTTTTTAGTAAGCGCACTAAATAATATACTGCTATTAAATTTCTTAAACTAATGAAATACAATACACAACATATACACTGATAATAATAAATTGTGTAACGGTACCAACTTACAACGTAACTTAAGAATGTCCTAAATATTGCTTAAACTGTACCTATATATAGATTATATGTTCAGAAAACATAATCCACTGCAGCAATGTGTTACGTTTATATATTTTCCACAAAAGCTTGCAAAATTTACTCATGTCTTACTTTATCCATTTCGCGCATTCGTGCATCCATATACTATATAAATTAAAATACAAGTGTAAAGATTATTTTTTAAAAAAAAGAAGATATTAACGCGATACCGATTTATCAAATAATGTCAAATATGAATATTTTTTCGATCAAATTACCGGTAACAATATAAAGCTATAATAATATGGCCATTTTACGTCGATCGAGATCGGTAACGATAAATTCTTGATTGAAATTCAGAACCATGGGTATAGAAAATGTACATAAATGCACGACATAATGCTGTCGTAGGAAACCTGAGAATAATAATATTATCCATTAACTGAAGTACGCGAGATGGAAAAGAGGGGAAAAATATTGTTTCAAACGATCCGGGGCCTATCCGCACAGCCACTAAAAAAACCTACAAATATATAATACAAAAAAAAAAAATAATATATAACAGAATGGGTTAGGTAAAATGAGAGAGAAAAGAATACCATTATTATGGCGGTATATCGTATATGCAGTTGCTCGACGGCACCCCCTTCTCGTATAATAATATTGCAAATTCAGACGAGCGAGTTCAATTTAAAAATCGCGTTTACGTTTACGACTGCTGCTGCCTCTCCATAGTGTCGGTGTCGGGGCAGGGGTATTTGGAAGGGGCGAGGGCGATGAGGTCTTTAAATCATTCCAGGACCGAAGTCATCGGAAAACACCCGGCCGAGGGATGGTGCAGGAAATGCAATACGCCGTGCCTCGAAATGCAAGTGCAACATCTGTGTCAACACGGGCGAATGTGCTCAGAACGCAAGGTCAAGGATTACGTCGACGCAACCGCGCGGGGAAAACGGTCGAAGACACGATATAAAGAATAAATAATAATAATAATAATAATAATAATACGTACATGTATACGTATATACTATATACATATGATCAAAATTAATTTATGACTATCCCGGGCCCGATTCCTATGGCGAAATTAAATGAATAATGCAGCCCCCACCGACCCGCCCACTCCATCCGTTCCGTATCACAGGCAGGAGTGGAGTAGGTGTACCCCTCGGGATTATTAGAGAGGAAACGCCGTTATGGTTCCCAAGGGCTCTTTGTCTCTGGGATTAAATTTTTTTCCACTACCTCTTGATTTTTCTCCTTTTTTTCTTTTTTTTTTTCGTACTTGGAATCCAATCTACTTGCGCACGGGCTACACGATATAATAACGTCGCCGATATAATTAAATAATCCCTTAACGCGATTCTGGGAGCCCCTTTAATAACCTACTTTGCTTGGGGGACGTATCAACTTACGTGAACGTTTACACGACTGGAGCTAGCTGTTTTACATTTTTATAGTAGTCTTGTTTTTTTAATCATAACCAATTTCCCGTGTGCCCACTCCCTTTCTTCCCATTTCCACCGACGACCGCCATGGCGACTACTACTTGTATAGTCCATATCATTATTTGAAATGGAGAAATATTTAGTTATTTTGTAGCACAATGTTCAAATAGCGTTTCGGGTAATGGTAAATGCAAAAAATAAAGTATTTGTATTGTCAAACATAACTACGAACCTCAATTCCAGAAAATACCTCTTATAATATCTTATCGTATTAGAGTAAAATCGTTGTGCATAGAACTTATCGTAATTTTTTACGCAGCGGTGTATCGATATCGGAATTTATACTTCGAGTTTTAGAATATTGTTAAAACCTCGTGAAACAACAATGGCATTGAAATGCTTTTAAAAAAACAAAATGTATTATTACTTTTTAATGTGTTTTTTACGGTATTGTATCGGATAAATATAAATACATTACCATTTATCGAAAATCATCAGACCGATACATTTTTTTTAAGAAATGTAAATATTTGAACGGTTTAATTAATATTTGATTCTTCAATAAATATATTAGAAACAATAGAAAACAATGATCAAAAAATATGTTATCAAAATAGGTATGTGTCTATAAAAGTAAATACAACAACATGTACTTTAACACTTTAAAGTTTAAGTTATTTGTATCCATTGATATTGCGCTATAGAACTAATACAATATAAAATACAGCATTATGATTTATGATAATCAGCATATCTACGGATTTTATTATGAAGTTATTTTATAAACTATAACTCATAAAACGTATTATACAGGCGTAAAGCTGAAATATTTCAGCATGACCTAAGACAGATAATATTATACATTATGAACAGAACAGAATATATTGCTAACTTAAAAATGTTGACTCAAACTATTCTCTACCCATTTACCGGGAACAATATCCGGTATGCCTCGGGGACTAATTATTCGGAAGAGAGGGGTTTGGAGAATCGTATAAATGGTGGCGCTTGCAGTACCTACACACGTGTCGAGTTAGGCCGCGGCCCGTTGTGATTATCAAAATAATAATAATATAAACAAATGATTTTCTCCCAACTTTGCAAAGCGATTATCTTATCTACGGAAACTCGAAACTTTGGTTGAAAGTAATAACAAAATCGAGCGTTTATAACAAGTTATAACACAAAAAGTTGTAAAGTCGTGCAAAATCTCGAACCGTTTTTTTCTCAACGCTCCTCTTTCGCATGCGTTCGACGTCATTGTTATAATACATTAACGTTTAAAGTTCACCAAACATTAAGACACTGTCTAGGCAGCCGTCCAAACTAGGATTATCGTGATCGCATCGAATATACCTAATACGAATTCGAATTCGATTACTCATGTCGTATTCCGAATAAGGCTGCAGTATTGTAATTATTATTTATTAAAATAAACCCATCATTAACTTAGTCATCAACCGCAATGGAACCATACTACACCATGGTTTGAGAACTGATTCAAAGATTATTTAAAGATTTTTTTATGAATATTTTTAATTGGATAGGGGTATATGTTAAATGGACGTGTCCGTTTCGACGTGAAAATTAATTAATTAAATACCTACTATTTTGCACAAATATTATAGTTAAAACAAAACATTCCCAGGTACCTATATTATTAAATAATATTTTAATACGTGCCATAACTCTCAGTACATAAATAATAAATATATAATCGTCCCAGTCGATTATTTTTGTTAGTATTAACTGTTCTACTATTGTATAATAATATGAATGTTTAAAAATTATAATCTCTGCGTGTCTTTAAAATTAATTTGTATTAAAATAAAAATATCTCTATTACCATTTTCTCTAAATACAATGGATAGGTAGGTATAATACTGTATTATTGTAATACAACTTAAGCGTCGTACAGGAATCAGAAAATAACATATATATATAAATATAAATGTATTATATATACATAGATTAAATTAAATAGTATTTTTTTTTTCTAAAAATAGCGTAGAAACGTTTTTTTCAGATTCGTATGACTCGATGGCCGCAAATTTAGTAAAAGCCAACGAAATTGAATTCGAATATTTTGTTGGATATCGGGCGCATGTTCTCATTTCTGAAAGCTTTACATGCAAATGTTTCGTGGAAATGCACACAGGTAATCTGAACACCCTTTCAATGCGTTTTGGCTGAATCCCGAGGTCATCTAAGTCGATGAGGTTTTAAATTTACCAGGGATTATATTATTATAAAATGATTGTTATTTTTTTTAGTTTTGCTATCAGCAGAACACACAAACGATCAGAAATTATTGATTTCCCAATCGATTCCAATAAAGTGCGTGGGCTTAAAAATGTATTTTTTAAACTATTCTGTAGATCGTCGTAGTAAAAGTAATAATACTCCAGGATTCGTCATTAACTACGTCGGACTTCTTTAATCGACCCGAGTGTTACGTATTTTAATAATAATAATATAAAAACTAAAATATTGTTATTATTACGAGACAAAAATATAAGGAACTATATAGAAAAATATGTTGGACTTGCTACAATATGCCAATCAAAAATCTAAACAATAGAATGGTAAAAATGTACAGAATTAAGTAATTGTATAGTTTGTAAACGAATAATATAAACAGGTAGGTCACGTGTCGTAGGTGTGCAAATTGTGCGTATAAAACCACGTAACGATGAGATTAGTATCGATATATTATAGTACTATACTACAAATAATAATGATAATAATATATTATGTTATACGGTTATAAATGTTTATTACGATTAAACCGCATTCTGGTGTAGTGGTCAGTTTCGCATGATAGGTAATAAGTACTCGAAAGGGGTGATAATGAAAATATGTAACTACAATTAATGTTCAAAATATAGTATTAAATGATAATAATAATTATTATACTCACACAGTCAACCATAATACAATAATATAATTTATGTTAATAATTGATATGCCATTTACATTTCAGGCAGTCTTGTGTTATTATTGCGTGGGATAGGAATTTAAACGTTTTTTTTTGGTTTGTTTATTTTTCCAGCTAGTCATAAAATCGTGTTTATTTTACATTAAAAAGTACAAGTGGATTGAACGTATACCTATTTATATAATTTATAATATCGTTCATCATTTGTGTTTTGTACATTTCATGTCAGCTTACACACTTTTACATATTACAATTTTTTTTATCAGTTACACATTTTAACGATATTAAATAATTACTATAATTTATTACATTATACTAATATATTATTGTGTTGCTGAATTTACTGTATTGGCAATCAATTAATAAACCGGAAATTATTGTCGAAACTCATGTTGTTTTATTGATATCGAAAATAATTTACATGGGAAATAGATCAACTGTCGTAATGTACATAATTTATACATAATTATGTAGTAAACAAGCGGTTTTTTTAAATAGCGTGTCAACGACATTTTTATTCAGACCTTGAATAATATTTGTCTTTTGTTCGTATAATATCGTGTTTTAAATATGAAAACAAGTATGTTTTATGATATATTTTATCTATTATAGATGTTTAATTTTTAGTAAACACACTTACATCTCGCAAAAATAATATTATATTGGTCATAGACCATAGTCACATCTAAAAACTAGATAAAGCGAAATGTAAAATATATGAATCATGATTTGTGGTAACAATTAATAACATATATAATATTACATAATTATGGATATAAGTATAACATTAAGTACAAAATAAAATGTAGGTAGGTACTTTATTCTAAAAATATTCAATTGTTTTTGTAATTATTTTTATTAGGCACCTTTATTTGGTTACCTTTTTTATGTTAAGCTTGTGCATGGACACGGAGAAAGAATAGAGTCAATATCGTAGCATGGAAGTAAAAATCTTTGTTAATACAATTATACAAAGTATAAACTAACATTATACAAATATTATTGTTGATACCTATTTTTTACTTTTTTTATATGTTTAGTTAAATAAGAACATTTCGATTTAAAACAATTACCTTTTTTGGTAGTTTGACAATATTGCATTTTCAAAAGTTTGTATTTTCATTCACATTTAATTTAACTGTCCAGTAAGTTGCTAAATTACTCACTACATAATTTTTTAAAAAAATGCTAGTTTTTTTTATTTGACAGCGTTATATATTTTAAAATGTAGAATAATCTTTACTGTATTTTAAATTATATTTATCGTATATAATATTATACTTTACGAATAATATCTCAACAGATGTATAATTTCTGGCCATTTGGGTTTCTATATTTCTATAACTTTTTTTTATGTTAATTTATAATTTAATCTAGTTTTGTCGGCTTTAATAGATAGATGTAATATAATTATCCTACTATGAATACAGCTACTACAAATAAGTAATAACCACCCATAGGCTATATAGATACACCATTTTTAATCTGTAGAAAAAAGTATATTGTATTATATTGGTATACTTCAAAGGTTTAACTGATTTAAGAGATTGAGAATTAATATTTCTGTGAGTTCGAATACCAAAAATGATATATAACATGACCCGGAGGGTTTTTATACTTCTTATTGCTATAAGACGCGTTTTATTAGAAAATTACTATAATGTTATCTTCTTTTGTTGAAGCTGGTGGTATATTACATTGAAAAATATTGACGATATCGATTGAATAATTTTCGTTAAGTACATAAGTCATGATATAATCTTCTTTTTCTCCCACGCCCTCATCTTGTTTACTCTGGGTTTACCCATCAAATACACTGAGTTTCATACGTAAAATTGATTACTTCATTGACTGCTTACTATGCGCGTTTGGGCTTAGTTCAAATAAGACCAGTTTTAGAACAATGCTTATAGAAAAAAAATGTCTCATGGTTCGCATATTTATACGTTTAAAGTTGGAACTTCCAACACAAAGTATAATATGTGGTTTTTATGTACGAATTTTAAACGAACTTATATTAAATCTTATTTGATTTTATTGTACGTATTTTATATTCAAACGAAAATAAAGTTACATAATAAAATTTTCTGTCACGGAAAAAAAAACACCACAAGAACACCACGCAAACATTTTTCCGTGCAACACAAAAATAAATAATAATAATAATAATATAATACACCCAAACTCTAAACCGAACAATCGCGGTTCTTATGTAACCCTCCAAATTAAAATATTATTTTTATTTCTTGACTTTAAAGGCATGTTATAATAATATTGTTTTTGTACGATGACGAAGTCAGATTATTATCAATAGATTCGTATACAATAGGAAACGATAATCATCGAATAATTATTGTCTTCAAATCTGTTTGGTGTACATAAGCTGCTTTTTCGGTATAATATTATAATGTTATTATTATTATTATCATCATCTCACTCGAAATTCCCCCGTGGTTATGAGATCCGTGCGGCTAGTGCCCCAAGCGATTTCTCGTTTGATAAAAAGTACATAATATTGCGTTTGACACACGTTCTATTCGTCGTCGTCGTCGTTAACGTTGTTTATCTCAAACATTTTCGTCTATAATATTATTTATCGTGGTCGAAAAACGGCCCGTTCGTCGTGTATTCTTCACTACGTATGCGCTTTATGCATTTTATTATTACCGCATTCTATCGATACGATATATATAGCGAGCGCAGCATCACGTCGTCTGTGCCCTGAAATAATAATAATAATTATATTGCTTTTGTCCGAGCGTGTCCCATTCCGCCATGCTCGGGCATTGTGCGTGGTGCAGCGTTTGTCTCAAATTGTATTTATCGCCGTTGTCGGAACAATAAAACAAACAATTTTAAAATCTCCAGCCTTCTTCCTATGCATGGCAGCAACGGTGGTGGCGGAGCCGCACCCCTGTTTGCGATAAAGGAGTGGTGACGGGGTATAGAATAGACGCGTAAAGGATGCGAAGGAAGGAAGAAAAATAAATAAATATATATATAAGAACAATGCGCCGCGGTTGTCGTGTCTGGAAACCCCTTATAGTGCCCTGTGCGCCGCTCAGTGACAACGAGCCTTGAATACGTAATCCTTATAATATACGAATGCGTCCGTCAACCACGCGACTCTATTATAAACACATCAATCGTACATTGTATTCAAATGCGACAATTTTTTTTTTGTATTATTATTATTATTTTCGTGTTCTACGCGCGCTGCGGCTCGCTTCCACGTGTTTTCGGGTAAAAATAATCGGAATAAATAGTGTATATATATATATATAAAAAAAAAACACTTAACCGCGTGGTCTGACTGCCGGATGTCCACAGAAAGATGTTTTTCATAATGCACTCGTCGTCACCGACATAATATTATAATAATTGTGATACACACACACACACTCACGCACGCGTATGCACACCCCGTCAAAGTCGCCGCGGTTGATGAAGACATAAATATTATCAATTGTTTAAAGGGTTGATGCTCGTGTAAAAATGACTTTGTCATTGTGATGGAGTATGAATAAAATAAAATAAAACCGAGATGACACGTGATAAATTTGAGCGTTCCCTCGAAACTCGATTATAAAACATTTTTATTCAGATATTCATCATTGTGCCCCGAGGTACAATGCAATTATTTTAATTTTTTTATTATTTAAATATAATATACCTACCCAACCAAAATCATAAGAAACAAAAAGCCAATGTTAATAAATATTATTTTTATAAACCTACCTAAATATATTATAATATGGTAGATAACAGTAAATGATTTTAAAAAAAAAATTTACCCATAACGGAATTAACTGTGAAACTTGATATTGCCTGGCTTATAAAATCACTTTTAATTTAGATATTAATAAGTATTTTCATTACATTTATAAATAAAATAAG
The DNA here is from genome assembly GCF_005508785.2 of Acyrthosiphon pisum. Classification (NCBI taxonomy): domain Eukaryota; kingdom Metazoa; phylum Arthropoda; class Insecta; order Hemiptera; family Aphididae; genus Acyrthosiphon; species Acyrthosiphon pisum. Next base: position 34,279,410 of record NC_042496.1, read on the forward strand.
ACCAGAGAATATATACTCTGCTGTATAGTAGGTGTCGAGTTTACCTCTTCATTGATTAGGTCACTGTAATAGATGAGTTAAATTTGAATTCAATGATAAATTATAATTTATTACGATGAAAAAAAATTCTGAAAAGGAGACGGTCTGTCAGTCTATATACTTATAAGGATATAATATTATAATATACGTATATTGCTATGAGCAATTTATATTCGTATAAGTATCATGGTAGGTTGAACTAATTTTTAACAAAAACAAATCCCATATATTATTATAATAATATTATTTTATATTATAATATCACTAGCTGTTATTAACTAATAATTCAATAACGACATACCGTAGGACAGTTTGAATATAAAGTTCGTGGTTTAAATAACTTAAAAATAATCTAAATATTTAAAAAATGTAATTGTGTGTAGTAAATAATAATATGTATATACGAAGTGGTAAAGGGTTTTCGTTTGAAATATATCAAAGCTTGTCGATATTTAAACTAGAAATATCTATAAAAAAAATAACTGCAAATCATAATAATAATATAATGTATTTTTGTAATTTTTAATTTCTGTAGAGCAAATTATTAGGAACCTTGTATTTGATGTTTGAGCTTTTTTATTTACAATTATTTTATGATACACACATAAAAAAAGACGAACATTTCAAATATCTATATTATAAATAGCGCATAAAAACGGCCAAAATATTTTGAAATTTATAAATTTATAAATTTATTTATTGACTTTGTCGAAATCTAGTTTTGCGTATAAGAATATTCGTGCTTTTCCCAATAATAATAATTATTTTTTGGGGGAATTTATTCACCATAACCCAAAGTATCAACTAGATCCGATTTGCTACCAGAAACCACCATCGAAGTTGAAGATCGAAGCATATTTACGGGTCCAAAAGGTGGTGACTGGCACAAAAAAAAAACACATAATTGTAAAATCAATACATTCATTGCTCCGCTTAGAATCTAAAATATCTCGTAGCTTTATGTCGTTAGAGTTTTCATAGTAGGTAGCCATATTTTATTTATGGATTACGTGTTATCCGTTGGAATAAAAAAATTATAATGTATACTTATGGTTTAGGCAGGTCATAGTGTATAAACATTTTACATTTAGTGGACTGTACTTTTCTCACGATATTTTCCCTCCTTTAGCATATAGGTATGCATGTTAAAATAATACAACGACGATAAATTGGTTTTAATCATGCCACTCAAACTTATAATGTAAATTTCTTGTTATAAAACGAATTACAAGTATAGTTGTTTTATTTTTGGCCCGAGGACCATAACAAGTATATTACTTTATACACGTACGTCGGTGTTATATTCAATTGGGAGTTTGCTAACACGTTTTATTTGTATTGATATGTTTTATCGTGATTCGCAAATATTCCGGCAATAATTATTATTTGTATATATTATTATGAAACGACGGACACTACACACAATACAATATTACCCACATACATATAGCTGTGAAATGTAAATCGTGCCTGGGTCGGATAGAACGATGTGTGGCATCGTCGATGAAACATATAATATTGATGGTTGTGCTATGAGATCGTACGTCCTCGAGGTTGAACTTGAGCTGTGGTCTAATATGCAATCGTATAGGTTATGTTTCGGGTAGTCGATCCATAGTCTCTGGCAAATTGACGGGATGACTGATTAATGATACGTTTATGAGTACTAAACGCCTCGACGTCCACCGGGCCACGACTTATTTGATTGATGACAGGGAAAAAAATAATTAAAAAACGCGTATATAGATAGCGTCAATATAGTATTATTATTATTATTATTATTATTATTATATGGGAGCACGTCTACAAATTGAAATACAAAAAAAGAGAATTACCATAAACGCGTCGCGGCCAATAAGTATGTAACAATATGATTTCCGGTCGCATACGGCAAGAAAGAATTACGTCGGTCGCTGCAGCATATATTATATTATTGTTATTACATTTAAGAATTCGGTTCTCAATGTAACTCAATAATATTGCATTGCGTGTGGCGTGTGTAGACTGCAGTTGTAGACTGTCCGGCACTGTCTCTGCTTTAACTAACGAAAACCTGTAGTCCAAACCTAATCGATTTCAAACCGATTTGCGTATGATATTACTGGAACCAATATTATAATAGTTGACGTTTTTCAACTGTTTTATGCGAGTCGAATGCATTTTATATTATGGTATTTTCTTTGAACCATCATTATAGCAAATAATGAAAAAATCGTTTTAAACAATAAACCGATGAAAATATCTTTATTGAATTAAAAAAAATCAGTTCCATTGTTAATAATGTATTTTTGATTAACTTTTGAAAATACAATAAGTACGATATTATTATAATGTATCACTATACATACAAGTTTGTCGAAGTGTTCTGCGATAGTCATTAATAAGACGTATACACCTATAACTTCAAAGTATAATAAAACCATTTAATTGGTTATGATACGCTTCAGCGGATAATGGGCGGATTTCTACGAAACAATATTCAATGTTTATGTTTGATGAATTGCTAATGTGATTGTTTTATTTTTTTTTTCATTAAGTCACACGCGCTCGTCACACCCCTTCGAATATTAATATCCGATTGTATACACTTTTTTTTTTATCCAACTCAATCACACGTATTCAGCTCGCTTAAATCTATTTGAAACGTCCAATACATATTTCAATATCTTTTGTATCTCACCCCGGAAACGTACTATACTGCTATAATAGGTGCTATAAGACAAGGAACAGAGATAGTTTTACGATACCTATATCTTCTTTCAGTAGTATATGTTATATACTTTTAATAATAATCTCGCCAGCGAAACTTTTTTTTCGTAAAAGTGAATAATGTACACATATTTTACGGTGCGTTTAAGACGAACACGTTCGCTCCGGGGGCCGCTGACACCAACGACCGGTTAATATAATGCGCACGGGAGCAGCTATTAATAATGATGATAGTATAATAATCACAAAAAAATAATACATATCCGGACACCCGAGCGACACTCTCACATCGTCGTCATAAATCACTATAATAACATATTAATAAATAAACCTCACATAAGTATAATGATAATAATATAATATGGTATAATATTATACGCCGCAGCAACGATTGATTTCGGCAGATAGTAAAATCGGCAGCGTATATTCGGATTTAAAACGCAAAATATAATAATAATATTGTAAACGACAATCGTTATCTGAGGAAAAGAGTCAACTGATCGCATAAAAAAGCTTAGGGAGCCCTGAGGTTTTTTTTTTTTATCATATTTCTCTATTATCGGAGAGCTCCCGTTATTGGTCGCCCGGGATTTCGTGCTAAAAGGCAGGAATCGACCGTTCGCGATTTTATGGTCCATTAAACAAGGCCCAGGATGAGTATATATATATATATATATATGATGTTGATATTACATAACGCGTTCGTATACATGTTTTTCATTTTTTTTTTTTTTACGATCGTTATTACACAAGCAAAGTGCTCGGGTCTTACGACGTATTAATCGTTTTTATTCCGTGCGCCGCTGCAGCTCTGTGTGGCTAGCTATATTATATATTCCTTCGAAACATTTTCATACTCACGAGCATTTTTTACCGAGTCATTTATTCGAGAGCGTTTCGCGGTCTGTTCTTTTCATCCACGTACACAAAGGCGACGGTATTTTTTCTCCAGTTTTTTTTTATTTTATTATTTAAGAAAAAGTACCTCGGCAGTTCATGCGAGAACAAGCGCCACTACCACATCCGCATCAACGCCAATATAGTGAAGGTGAAATGTTTTTACATAATATAGTACCCATATATATATATTATATTATACATATATGTATAGCTGGTAACGCACTGCATTGTATCGAACCGTCTCAAAGGAGCTCTCCCGGTCGAACGTGCGCAATCTACAACTGCTGAAGCCTGAACTGCAACGCTATATACCTACAATGTAATACAATATAACGCTAGTATTATGTACAATACAACTGAAATAGATTTTTTGAATAAAATTAATGATTTCATAGTTCATGCGCAAAGGCCGTTGCACGCGTCATGGAATATTGTTGAGGCTTTCGTCGGCCCGGGCCGTATGAAAACATATAATGTAACATGACAACATACTATACGATATGCTTCGAGTCGATTGTACTGTATAACCGTTTAATTTGTTTGACGATTTCAATTACATCAGTATCATGCCCTGTATTATTATAGTTATAAGTATAAGTAATATATTGTGTACAGTATGGCGGTATGGGTACCACCTACTATAACCGTAGACGATAAAATTGTCTTGGAACTTTTGACGCATTTCAATGTTGAACAAATTCGTGTATACATTTGTGTTTTTGTGATAAAAACAAGTTGTCTTGATAAAATCATCACCAACTTTATTTTCGTAGTAAAGAAAAGCGTCGGAAAGTTTGTCTTGAGTTAGAGTCGCGTTTACCGTGCATATAAGTATATACACGCACACAGGCACGCACGCAACGACATACATATAATATACATACCATTGCATGATATAAGTATGTTGTATAACATAGGTAGGTATACTACTTCTGACATATATGTCGAAGAGACGAGAGTGTTTTGAGTAGGTACGCATTATAATAGTTGTGTGTTTTTTTTTTAATTGAATAGAATTCAAATTTATTTCAAAATAATTGAATGAAGTTTATTTAAATTCGAACAATAATAATATGATAATATAACAGTGTATTCTTGATTTGTTACCTATTCTTTCGAAAATTTATGTTAATCCGACGAAATGAATTTCAATTGGCAATTGTGTTTTTATTTACATTTTCAATGATCCGCTAGCAGAGACCGGCATAACAATATACGTCGACGTACACATACGCTCTTGTCTGACACCTTTGAATTCGCATATAAATCGTTGCGTTCATATTATTCAAATTTCAAAACGTTAAAAATAAATAAATAACCAGTTCTGAATGTTTTTTTTTTTTTTGGAGATGTTAAAATATACAATATTGTCCGGACCAGGCGATATTACATTACTGTTTTGTGAACGGTCTACGACTGCCTCAGTGTGCGCAGAGGGCCGTCGACGTCGTCGCGTCCAGACAAACTCCTACGCTCCGGGGCCGTTTCGTCGTCGTCGTCGTTGTTGTTGTTTTTGGAATATTACCGCGTTCAACTCTCGTGGTACTTCTTATATAGTCAGTACATATAATATACCATCTGACAAGAACATTATCGTAGATCGCATTCGTACTACCAATTTCGAGTCGCTCTTATATACCTATATAAGCATTAGTGTACACCAATTTTGTATTTTATATTATATTATATTACATTTATATATACATACACACACTCTTTGTGTACGACGGCGGCGGCAGTGGCTATCCGGCCCACTAGCCTGCCGGTTGTCTCATTTATTTGATGTATTGCCATCAGACGAAACCGCTCCTAAACGCTCTTAACAGCTCATTAGCAGAGACCGTGCTGGAACAGCATCAGCACCGGCCTATTTGCCGCCGAGTTATTATTATTATTATTGTTATTACTATTTCATTATTTAAAAAGCCACACGGATGCCTCTCGCCGTCCCACCTCTCCTCGCCTACAATCATAACCATATACCTATAGATCTACCCCCGGGCCATTGTGAGATGAAATATAAAAATTACTATTAAATCGGACGAGAAAAACGTGAGTGACGCGACAACGGAACGCCGGCATATATAATATGGAGCTGCGAGCAGAATGATTTTTTTCTTAATATTAATTTTTTTTCGGTGGGCCTATAGCTCAGGTGTTTGAATATACCTATTGTGGGCGACGAATATCATGGAGTTGTCTCTGCCACCGCAAATGAATGCCACAAAAAATAAAAAAAACACCTCGTCCTAATGGTCGTGTCATTTGTAAAAAATGTTCACATTCCTTAAATTCGTTAAGCTCGTTACCTATTATTATTATTCAGCTTTTGTCAATCGGATTTGTTTGATTTCTGTCTAAGTAATGACCGGGCCTGTTATTACTTGTTAAACGAAACATTATGCCCACGTGTGCAGTAAGTTCATTGATCGCTAAGTCGCACTATATTTTTATTGATAACATCATTATTATTTATGTCACAATTCGCTCAATGTAACGTATTGAGGTCAAACATTATGTATTTATCGTATTGATAATTATAAATGTTTGAGATAAAGTCGCTGGTAAGGCCTTCCCGTTATGACAATATCTGACATATTATAGTTTATACAATGTTACTAATTTTGCGATTATTACATACCTATTAATAGTACTATTATATTTTACACTGGACTAGTTTGCGTTGAACAATGCCAGTTATCCGAAATAATTAAAATAATCAATTTATTTAAAATTTGCATTACTTCGTATTGCGTCGTTGCATGAAAACATTGAAAACTAATAGTATTTTTTAATCAGCAAATATTCTAAATGAAATTATATATTATTATGTATGCCATTGTTATAACTCGTCGTTTTATCTTCTAGTAACTGTACGTGATTCTAATATTGGCTTACAACAAATGAAACAGTAAAAAAAGTTCTAGGAAAAAAAATCCGAACCATAAAAAGTCCGGTATTCTAAATCCTTTCAAAAGTATTTAAATATATATTTAGATTAAAAAAAGTTATTATAGTTTTTAATATAATATAGTCATGATTAAAGTATATAAATATAATAATTGAAAAAGCCGGAAAGTAATTAATAACTGTAGCTCTACAATAATGACATCGTCTAGTTATTGAGTAGGTAACTGGCTGTGTAAGTTTTAATTTGTTGGTAAAGCATTAACTATTGTGTACGATAAAATTTGGTTCTCAGCTGAAAATAATAGTTTTTTTGGTAGTCATGGTTACTAAATAATTATTTTAATAATAATAATAAAATTAAAATTAATATTTTGTTTTTCTAAATTTGTTTAAAAGGTACCTAACCTACTTTGAGATTGCTACTTTTGACTTCCTTAAAGTATAAGCTAGATCCAATTTTCTACCAGAAAACTTCTTAATAGCTGATGATTGGAGCATTTATTCTAGTAGAAAAAGTGTCTTCAGACACACATAAAAAACACATTATTCTAAAATCAATATAATGGTATTCATTGCTCCGCTCAACTTCACCCAATCACGCATGTTGTTGACAACTAACCTAACTCTATATTATGCTGATACTTCACATCTAATTTTCTGGATGAGTGTCCATATAGTTGGATTGCTGTGGCCAACTCAATGACTAAACCTATTATTCCAGAATTCACATAATTTGTTATTTGCGCAGTGATGACATTCATTGTTGTCTTTTTTTTAAATTATATGTATCTGGTGGGAAAGTAGACTAATATCATAGATTATAAATACTAATATTATTATTTTTTTTTTCATTATTATTATTCATTATTCGTGTCTTCAAAATCAGAAAGTACATAAGTAGTTAATTTCTGAAGATCAATATTTTTATTTAAATTTATATTAATACTAATTAGGACGTTAATAGTTCAACACATCAGTGTTATACTGTAATACTTTTTTTATTGTTTAAATTAATTTGAGTAAATATTTTTTCTTTTACCTAATTATACAAAGGTATGGACTTTTTTACCTCAGACATTTTAACTTTTGACTTTTTGGTAATCTGCCTCAACAAACAACACCATCCTAATTTGAACGTTAATAATTTCTTTTGCTTTCTACTCCAGCTATTCTTTTTATAACTCATAAGTAAAAAGTTAACGTCTCGCTTTTAAACGTTCACTACAAATAATCATAAAATAATATTATAAATTGTAATATTCTGTAAGCGTATTGCATGCTTGACGTAGGTAGGTATATGAAAAATGATTACACATAAAAAGAACTACACGTTGGTATAATAGTAATCAACTATAGTTATTACAACTTTTTTAACAAATACCTAGGTACTTACCATATAAAAAATTCTCTCAATTTTCGACTGGAGTAGTTGACGTACAACGTTCAACATTTTATTGCCTCACCGCTTCGGGGCACGTGTATGTTATTGTACACTATATCGTAATGATATATAGATAATGTGGTCTAGTAAAAAAATAAATACGTTTAACGGTTAACCAGTGGACAGAGTTGTAATACAACTAGGTACAGAGAGACGATCTCATTAGATCGAAAATGGTTTTGCGGTAATTTTGTATGTAACACTATAGCTTTGCATAATATTGGGCTGCGGTCGGTGTCGATCTTGAGCTCGATGCACGCCAGTGTGGAGTTAAAATGGTTAGATAATAATATTATATCGGTAGGCATATAATAATGTATAAAATGAGCGGATATTATAACAATAATAATAATAATAATAATATTATACCCTGCGATAGATTGAACCTGTCTTATGGTTTACTGCGGGTATTCGGTTGTATATACACAAGTACCTCGAGTACCAACGTACCTAGTATAATACGCGTAATAACGAGTATTGTTCGGTGTCAAACATCCGATACACCTTCCGCAGAAAACGATACAGCGGCGATAATATTGTCATTATGACCGCAACCGAGGAGGAGGAGAAGACGACGACGACAACTATTCCGTTGGAATGTTTACGCATTATAATACACGCTGGTTATTTATAAATTATCATTAAAATGCGTAGGTGCGCAATAATAATAATAATAATAATATACAATACTTACTATATATATATTGTGTGTGTGTGACGGCGAGCAAAGTCGCAGAGCGAAATCCGATTCTCGGATGGTGAAAAAAAATAATACAAGAAAAACGAGAAAAACGACAGAGACCCATTCGTTAATCATGTGTAAACCTAAATATTACATTATTATTATAATGCCAGTATATATACGTAACGAACCCGCGGTGTGCCACCCTAGGTATGTCGGTGGAACGGTTTGGCATGCACGTTGCAGTTTTAGTAGTAAGTGGTCGGATTATATATTATTAATATTCTATATCGATCGGGGATCGAGCCACCAACTCACAATATTATTATTATTGTTATTATAAGACATATACATCGCACGAATCGAAACCATGGTCTATGAGTCATAGTAATTTCAGTGTTTTACCGTGTGTACCTATACAATATTTTATTATTAGTATTATTATGATTACGATATTGTGTTAAGTCGTTATAGTATATATTTTAAACTGCCTTCTAAACCGTGCAGTTTAATAGTTTCGTGATTAGCTTGTGCAAATAAATACGAAAAAAAAAACGGTCAACGCGTTACGTTTATGCCGTGTGCGTGTTCGACCGTAACACAAAACCTTACTGTAAAGTTGTTGTATATTTACAGTTAATTAAAAGTAATTGTTATTCGACCGGCTTTTTCTGTATTAACCTTTGAGAACGGTTTTATATCCGAGTAAATTTCCTAAATGTTGAACCTATTTAAAATGTACACAATGTACATGCTGTTCGCGTTTAGAATAATACACTATGATATCGTTGTCGTTCAAATTCCGGCGGCAACAATAATAATATTCGTGATCGTGTTAAAATCGCGTCGTTCGCCCGAAATACCCGTGTATTCATATCGCATGTATATGTGGGGGGCTATACAGCACAATATATAGATATATTATAGGTGGGGTTTACAATTTACAACTTACCTTTTTCGGCGAACCGGTGATAATAGAACTTTACCTACCGCTTCTTATCGCGCTCTGCCCTCAGTAGTAGTCGCCGCAGCAGCAGCAGGAGTTGTTGTAGTAGACAGTAGTAGTAGTAGTAGTAGTAGTAGTAGTAGTTTACAATCGGCTTTCGTTATATTATTACACGGCTCCGTCGCGGTCGGATGGACGGGGGTCTCGAGCATAATGTATATAGTAAACAGACTGGAGGTGCTGGGTCTCGGGGAGTGTGAGGAGGTGCGGGGGCGAGCGAGGAAACACGAGGTTTTTGGGCGGCGATAGTTGGTTGCGGCGGGGAATGTGGGGATGAGGTGAGGTTCAAAGCGCATTTCCTGGCCCCACCGAGTCCCACCGTGTATACTGTATATCTATTATATATACACCTATATATAATAAATAAGAAGGGACGGGCGTTAACACCGGGCGAATCGTCCCGAACAAAAGCCGGCAGACAAAGTTCACGTGCTCTACCCCGGCCACCGCCTTCGGTCCGGGATACTTCCTACCGTAATAATTATTATTATCGAGTTTAGGGAGACTATTATATTGTATAGGTATATAATATATAGGTACCTCTGCTGCCACCTGCAAAACACCATCGTGTCGTAAGTTGCTTCTGACAACAGATTTCTAAAACACGTATTATAATATGTACATACACCAATATACGTGCAACCGACGCTGGGTTACTGATAGCTATTTCGGTATCCGAAACCGTCAATGGTTTTAGCCTCTGAAATCGTAAATGATTTCGGATGAATATCAATTTAATACATTGTTTTTTTGAAATGATTGTGTATGCGTTTTAATCGACGAAAATTGAATCAGAAGTTATAAGTTTATAACGTTTGAAGTAATAATATTGTAAATTGTAATCTGTTATATAGAGACAATCGAAAAATAATTGTATCCAATTCAACGCGTATATTATTTTAATGGCGTTGAAAAGGATTTTATTATTTCAATCGTACATATTAATAAATTGTACAAATTAAATTTTAATAGAGGTCTTTCCCCCCATTCAATCTCATGACTATTATCACGTTTTATTAACTCGTTTTAATAAAAAAAAATAAAAAGCAAGCGAAGTTACACATTTCATTTATGCCGAATCGTTTCAACGTATATATCGCATATACACGACGCATTTACTCGTTAACCAACTAATTTAAAGTTTATAGTTTTATTATACCATCTATTTATATTTAAATTACCAAACGTACATTAGCTATTAGTATTAGTATTAATTTTCGTTCTCAGTTTCTTGCAGCTGCTCGTACACATATTATACAAGCTTTGCGTGCAGGAATAACTGTAATATATTGCCCAAATAAACTTGGAAGATGTGCACATTATAATATGCATACGGATATGCCATTTAAGGTATTTATCGTTCACCCTCCCACCCGTGTGACCCAACTGAAGTATAATATGTACAGGTGTAATAAAAAATGAAAAATGAAAAAAAAAAAAACGATCCGAGTTTCAAAACAATTTACTATTACAATACCCGGCGGAATATAATATAATAATGTCATTAAATCTAATTATAGATAAAAATCTAATTAAGATTAAGTTTGTAGTTTTTGTATAATAATACATCGTGTTGACTTGCGTAGTCAAACTTTTCGGAAGACCGAGCCGATAGTATGTGTATGGGTGTTGTGTCGGTATAAGCGCGCGATCACTATATATATATGTTATAAATTCGATTAAAGATTGAAGTTCGTGTTCTCTGAACCACCCCATTGGTTATTGTCTGAAAAAAAAAAAAATGTTCCGACATCCCGGGCGATATCAATTAATTTACCACGCTACGCCGCCGACACGACAACAACACTAATAATAATAATAATAATAATAATAATATTATATTATGTTATTATAATATTATAATGTATTACCATTGTGATATTATATCCACCATAAAATACATCCACGTGATATTTGTTCAAGACGCATCCGACTATGATCGGCACGCCCATCGCGGGGCCCGGTGCCGCCGACCTATTCGTGCGGTATTCACGATGGGTAATGAAAATTTTGTGTTTCTTCCCTTTCCTCCGCACAGGCACACAATACCTATATACAATAGCATTACAATATTATTATCGTCCTGCACGTTGTCCGGGAATGCCAACAACGGTGCAGCCGGCCACGCACCGTCTCCCGCGTCCGTGGCCCATCGTGAACCGCGGCAGCGCCGGGTCATCGGGTCGGCCGTGTATGTGTAGAGAGATGTGTATAGAGATGGGCAGATATTGTTAATTGTCCGATATTAATTACAATACTATATGTATATTATATTGTACGGCCGTGTGCGAGCACGTCCTCGTGATAAATAATGCATTCCGAGTACCTCGGATGTACGCTCGCTATATATAGCTGCGGCGCACATGGCTCGACAATAATTATTATTGGCCGAGGTGGACCTTCTCCCGACCGAATTGATTTAGTGGTTATGGGCGTAGTTCCATTTCACGACAACGTACCTGCAGCCCACCCCTCCCAAGCCTTTTATCTTATTTTTCTTGCTGTTATTTTATTATTATTAAAAAAATATAATAATAATAGTAAACACTCCTCCGAAACGATTATTATATTATTATTATTATACGTATATAAGTGCGTTGTATAATATTAAAGTATACACAATCGGAAACGTTCTGAGCGTCACTAATCAACGAACAATAGCGAATAATAGTGAATGTCGCACGAGTCAGTTATTAGGGCGTCTGGCGGTGGTCTGGGTGTGCTCACGAGCCCGTGGAATATTTTACCACTACGGTACCTATGAATAATATAAAACGTCGTCGAGGAAAAATGAAAATCCACCGCGACCTATATAGTGTATATTGCTATAAAGTCGCATACCGTCATTTTCCAAATAACCTTTGGTTCCGTGTCGTTTAATCTCCTAATGGCTACTAGTGCGTTTGTTGTTGGCGAAAATAAATAGGGCACCGGGAAACAAATCTGACTGAATTATTCAAAATGCTGCACACGAGGTTCTGGAATGACAACAAGTTTTTATAAAATGAAAAGTAATAAAGAGTATATTATATACGTTATTAAAACGTATATATCCCAGAAATGTTGATCAGAGTTTATTGTAAATATCAAAAATAATATGTAAATTTGAATGTATGAAAAATAATAAAAACATTACCTAGCCAATGTTAAACATTTGGTACATAGTTCTTAGTAGGTACAGGTGTACAGCAGTATAATATTATATTATATAAGTTATAATGCGTTAATAAAATATGTTTGTATAAAGATTTGTATTCAAGGATCTGAAAAGATTATTTTCGAGCGAAAAAATAATCTATAACGAATTATCAAAGTTTCGTAAGATATTAGATTGTTATTTTGTATGTGCGTTTTATATAATAATAATATTATATAGTAACTTGCCAGCGCAAGATAATGCGTTATTGAAAATATATTACGATGCATAGAAATCCGTTTTTCGTATACATAAGTATGAATTAAGTTCTAATAATATGATAACAACGTTACCAGACCCGTCAGTTTCTTTACGCCCTAAAATTATTTTTATTCCAAGAGCGTGGGTATGTTAGGTACGAGGACGGGTACGCGGAGGAGGCCTGACAACTACTCTAAGCCCAACAATAACGCGACTTGAATATATAAAATAAGAAAATATTATTATTAAAGATACCCAACACCTAATGTATTTGAAATCTGAATTGGGTATGCAACATCATATATTCAGATTAAATAATAATACAATGCATTAATATCAGATTCTGTTTCTAGGCCTGGTAGAGGCGTACAGACATTCGGTAATTTAAGAATATTAACGTGGATAGTTTGCTGTATTCGGACATTATCGTCCTGCAGCCCATCTGACCAAGGTGTTTACTAATTTTTACGTACATCGGAACCCGCATAATTACAATGGAACGGATGTCCAACCGTCGCGGATACCGACTACCAAGTATTTGGTTATGATTTTCTTTGGGAGAATGGCAACCGATCAATTATTATTATAAATCTATTCATTTAACTTTATGTACTTATATTATACTACAATAGTAGTCGTCAATCACTAATTTGTAACATTGAAATTATCTGCAGTCCACAAGTGATTTAAATTCATATTATTATATTATATTACCTATAACACGGGTTCAGGGCCCAACCAACTGTCGTCTTACTTTTCATGCTAGGTGATTTGGTATTGAATATAATATTTTAATATTTGGTGAATTTCAAACGATGCCAACATTGTAATTGACAATAACATTACTGAAGAATAAAACATCCAGATAAATTAAATTTAAGTAGACATAGTGACTAATCTAGTGGGTATATTATAATACAATAAGCATTTTTTGAGTACATGAATAATAAAATAAAGACGCTCATTTACTGTGAATTTTGATGACTAAGAAATTTATGTAAATTAGAAATTATCTTTAGATAATGATTTTTGTATTTTTTTCCATAAATTATTAAGGATTGCGCCCGTGCTGTAACATATATATAATACGATATAGGTACCTTTGTAATGTAACACTTGTCATGACGGCATGATTTCGCGGACGTTTCACCATGCCAAATGATGAAGAGTAAAAAAAACCACATAACAATAAATCGTGAATCCAAAATCTCCCTCTCTCGGTCCGTTTATAGTCATTACATCGTTTTATTGATATATGCGGCGGTCGTAAAAATATAATATAAATTACGATGTCTTAAAAAGATCGAATGGAAACCGTTTTCAGAGCAATGACAGTCGATACGGAGTTGAGTAATTCGCGCGATATTATATACTATAAGCACATGTGGGGGGGAGATTTGATTGTCACAGATGAATTTTCTACAGTCGTCCTCGCGCATATATATACATATTACGTATAATAATATACGGCGGGCTGACTCACCGCGCCGGAAACGCGCGACAGAGGGTCCGGATTACTTCTGTGAAGCACCTACGCCGCAGTTCCCCCGTTATTCCCATTGCGTTTGCGCTCAAATTATATTATTTGGACCGCGCTGTAAGTCTGCGCTCCGTCTGATTTATGCCTAATAATACGGGACTTGGTCGAAACGCGTTTCCAATGTCGCCAAATGTTCCAGAGCCGCAGTCGACGCCTTTTTATAATGGGGCTGTGTATTATTATTATTTTTATATAGTCGCATTATAACGAAATGTGCAAATGCGAAAACTAATAAAACTCGTATATCCCTCGCGCCCTCGTCCACCGTAGTAAGTCTCGCCTGACTCACAGTACAACTGTATAATACGGCAGCAGTGTGCGATGATATTAGTCTTCGGTCGTAAACAAATCTCCAGGACCGGGGACGGTTTAAAACGGCGACTACATCATATACACCCCGGGCATGGTAGCATGCACCCGCGAAAGAGTAGAAAAAGTAGAAAGACGTTTTCCGGGGGGGGGGGGGGGGGATATTATAGTATAGCGTCTGCGATGGCTAATTAAAAGCGATTAATCAAAGCGACGAATAAGCCTTAAAATACCTGCGACAATATAAACCGACGAAACGTAGGCATATAATAATGTAATTGTTTTTTTTTTTTTTTTTTATCATTATCGTCGTAAAACCAACCCGTTTAAACGACGGCAGAACAGATTTTTTGAATAATTTATTATCATTCTCTGGTTTTTCGTTTATATATACCAATAAAACGACCACAACACGGGTCTTTCGTCGATGCAACTAAATCTGTATACGGTTCATTTTTTTTTTTGTCATCACGTTTCAATACGTCATATTATTATATTTCATATCTTATGGCAAAACTTTTGATATTGGTTTGAATACGCGCAATATCGTTTTTTTTTTTTTTCAAAGTTTTAGATTGTATATTATGCGTATTAGCATATACATATACATAATATATTATATATGATATTCGTTTAATACTTTTGATTGCCGCTGTCGTACATATACACAATAATATATGGGCAGGTACCAACATCAGCCTCAGGCTGTATACGTCATAATAATAATATTACATATACGGTCGAGTGGAAACTTTTTAACATGTGTTGTTTATGTCTGTGCGTCCTATTAATAGCCGTTATTGAAAATTATTATGATGAAACTTTCGACTGGAATTATTTAATTACATTATTGTGATGAGTTCCCTGCAATTTATCGGTGAATGGGATTGTATTTTATAGGTAGGTTTCGCGTATATTATTATATAGTCGTATCGAGAAAAGTGTTTACGAAAAACATAAGATGCCGGGTGCAAGTATTATATGGAAACCAATATATTTTGTCATGAACAACGGGTTATTTTTGTACCTATAAATATTTCAATATTATATTATAATAACCCAAAGATTACAGTGGTTACAGTAAATTTTTTTGTAAAGACCAATTATATTATATATTTTGCCAGTGCACGTGGATCCATATAGTAATTACCACACATATATTATATTATATATTACAACATACACCAATCCAGCCGGCATTTAATAAAATATTATAATCAAATTTTACGTTTTATTTTACTCCTCCCAAATTTCGTTTTCAGAACAAATAACACTAATTTCACCGCACCGGGCTCCGGGAAATATTTACTGCTGCCGTTATTAAGTATACCTATAGTATACCTACATCGTGAGCAATCATTACTATAAACACGTACCGCGTATACAATACGAAGTCCGTAGCGGTCGTTGGAGGAGTTTATCGTGTCTTTAGTCCTAATATACAGGTAGAAAGGGGTGTAAAATATAAAGAAGAAGAAAAAAAATAAAAACGGACGAAATAGCCTGCTGCTGCAGATGTGGCCCCCAAACTATCGTTCGTGCCCGCCTATCGTTTTGGAGCACCGGTATCGATTACCTGGTAATTTTAAAGAGACCCGGCTACTACTATAACACCGATTCGGAAGAATAACGAAACAAACGCAAGGTACACGCGTACATATACATATATAAGTATAATATTCCTGCAGCACATAATGGGTGTTAGCCGTGGGTCATTCCAGAACCGAATCCGCACGCCCACACACACACGCACACTCACTCATGCCATAATAGTAAATATAATATGTAATATTATTACGTATGTTATGTATACGCATGTTGTCATTATCTCGGAGGCCAACGACGGTTTATTGAATACTTAAGTGGACTTAACCCGAATCCTGGCGTTATTATATATACACGCGTACTATGTACCTATATATATATCTATGTGCACGGTGTTTAGAGTGCCGTCTGCCAGACCCGCCTTTACTCGTTTCGTTATTATTATCATTTTTTTTTTCGTCCTTTCATATTTTATTATGTTATATATATATATATATATACACACTCGCGTGGCATGTATTTTTTTGTACGGTCCCGCGGGGCCTTTTGAAACGTGTCGTTTTCATTCCAAAATCATTTCGGTCGTTCAGTGAGCGTTCCCAGTGTCGATAGCCCTTGCAGGCGATACGATGACGACCGCTATATTATAAACGTAATTATTTGAATAATATAATATACTCGGTAGCTTGGATACGACTGCTATACGAGTTCTATAATAAAACGTTTCGAACCTCCGGGCCAAGCGGTCTGATTTCACACGATTTATATCATCGAATCGTAGGAAACGATAGACGATTATAATATTAAATTTTTATAATACCTATTATGTTTGCTGCAGTCTGCAGATCGATTCGATGGACACGCATTTCGATGTGTTTTTATTGTTGGGCTTGCATAAATAGTATCTACCTATATTGTTTCAACAACCATTCGCGAGGTCAATTATAATAGTATTCAATATTTATCGATTTGAAATCGGAATACACCCAATGTACACGATATCATTTTATTATAATGTGTATGGGACAGAATGTACGCAGTTGTCCATAAAACTTGACGAATATCTAACGACAATCTAAATATTTAGGTATATGTCTGGACTGAAACGACTGCAATTAGTTGCGTGTGTTGGCCGTTAGGTACTACCTATTGAAGTCTACATCGGCCGCAGGCTAACATATTTAAAATAATATAGATAAATCGACAAAATGAATGATACAAGCGAACATTCCACGTTCTCGGCTTAGCAACAGTCAATAAGACGCAATGTCGCAGACAATGCGATAATACCGTTAGGACTATCCGTGATGCAGATGGATATATTTTGATAAAGACTAGTCATAAACTATATGCGTACCTATACATACAATATTTTATTAAGAAACGATTGTGTTTTTATCATTAAAATCAATAACTTATTTTGATTAGTTACGATTTGTCTACGAAATACAATATTGCTATATAATCAAATATATTACGATCTTTGGTACAATAGTCAAATACTTTTGCTACCTACTATATTATACAGTAGAAAATATAATATATATCTACCAAATTGTCAAGAGCTTACTTCATTATATTCGTGTCATTTGTAACGACAATCGTTTGAAACGTAGGTACTCGTCTATGTTAATGTTTTTTTTTTATTTTATCCCAGCAATCGTCTGTTGGGACGAATTACAATATATATACAGCGACGTCAACGCATTTTATATATAAGAATGGAGACTTTGTGATGCCGCCATTAAAAATATCGTCGATTCACGGTCGTCCATTGTGTACGTATTCTGCATATTATATATTATTATACAAGTGAATAATATTGTAATCGCCTAAAGTGTATATTTATAATAATAATATGCATACCATGCGCATTGCGCCGTCTTCACCGGGTTCGGCCATCATGTGGCGGACGATGGACTAATGACTACCGAGGACTTGCCCGCTGGAGATCCGATTCAGAACCGACCGGACATACAATATCATTGTTACGTCAACGCTGTACCAGCGCAGACCGGACGTCCGGAGCCTTTCAAACTCCACATATTATTATAAACGGACGATGGCGACCCACGACTGTATAGTGCTTAGAGATTTGCATTATCCTGGCGCTTTCCCACCTCCACGCCACATCTACCTTCACACCGTCTCATCGGCCCGAGATGTCGAGAGGTGATTATTGAACGTAAAGCTTCGTGGGGCGCGCGCGTACGCCAGTTCCCGTCAGGAGGAATGCGTCGTCTCGCAAAATGTAGCGGAGAGAGAAATATAATATAGATGGACACATAGATAGAAAGACAGAGAGAGAGATTGTAGAAAAACTCGCCAATTGGCGATCTGCAGAGTAGGTAGGAATAAAAAATAAAATAATAAAATAAAAACGTGTTCGGTTAGCTGCAGCGACCGCGCACGCAACAACGTCGTCGTACAATATTATTACAATATTCAGAGGTAACGCCTTGGGATTTGTTTATTTTTCTTCGTTATTATTATATTGTATTTACCTAGCAGAGAAAATGTCACGCCACCACTTGGTTGCCTGCGAATATTATTGTTCATCACCATCGGGTAAGGGGGTAGAAAATCAAATAGCGAGTGTTCATACTTTATCACCTCCAGCGCCTGCCTTTTTAATTAAATTAATTTTCATTCTGACGATTCCCCGAACTGCCCTCTAATGTATGCAAATTTCTAGTTAAACAATTGCACTTGGCAAAAAGCGCTACATACAACCAATGGCATACGCGTATACCTTTATATATATAAATGCACACTCGTATACGCTCATTTCTGTATGCTGTTAAAACAAATATAACATTTACATAATAATATTATTACAAATTTACGTCAGTCGTAATAAAAATCCGAAAATTAAGCGCACACCATCCTAAAGGTTTAACAACACGCTTGTTCTAATTTTTATAAAAGTATATAAAGCGTATACGTACACGTGTTAGCAGTTTTCATATGCTACCCCTCTCG
This sequence comes from Acyrthosiphon pisum, assembly GCF_005508785.2. Taxonomy (NCBI): domain Eukaryota; kingdom Metazoa; phylum Arthropoda; class Insecta; order Hemiptera; family Aphididae; genus Acyrthosiphon; species Acyrthosiphon pisum. The sequence continues at coordinate 34,298,870 of NC_042496.1, forward strand.
CCAACTCCAAAATCCCCGTTCAACATCTATATATTTATCTTTGAGATTATAATTTCGAAACGAAAATCAACGGCTACGCGGAATGGCCCACCGTAAAACTTTACTATCTCAATTTAATAATAATCGTGTTTTCTGTTTAATATTTTGACTTTACATAAAAATAAATTAATACAAATGTCATGTTTAAAATATGTTAGTATAAAATGTAATCATCCATAACAATTCCAAAAACTAATAGATATGATGATAGCTTTGTTTGTATACTAAAAATCTATATGTCCGTAATTTGTGTATTCAAATTTAAATATAATTTTAAATCCAAAGAAATTATAACCTGTTGGATAGATATTATAATAATAAAATAAAAGCGTCTGTAAATAGATGCATTCAATATATTCACTAAGATAATAAAAAAATTAATTTTATTAAATGTAAGTTAGTACCTACACATAGTACGTCTTCTTAAGTTCTTAACAATATTTTTCTTTTTGACTATTTAAAATACTAGTATTTTATTTTTCTAATGATTGCACCCAAGTCACGAAAATGATAATTTGATATTTTTAATTTAAATTAATGTTTTAACATAAACAATTATTGCACACGTGTATAATAATAAGCGATGTGGTTATAATATGCAAAACACTTCTATTTGTTACACCAACGCATATATTACGAGGGCATGTAAAATTAAGTTTTATATGTATTTCACGTGCTCGGAAAAAAAACAAAGCTCGACTATAATAGCGACTAGTTTTTTTTTTTATCCCAAATAGATTTTGTGAGTCTTTATCGGAAGGCGTACCTGCTTAATATCTACAGAATATGACAGATAAACAGACTCTTTGTAAATGCATTAAACCGTAAAAACGAGTATAACACGGCCGCACGTGGTTACAAATTAGATAAAAAAAAAAAATAAAATAATAATAATAATGATGATACAAGATGTCTGTAAAATGTTTTGTCCGTATACGCTATTGTTGGCGTTTGTATTATTTTCTCGATATTTTATTAGAATATTATTATACGTTCGGCGTGCTGTGAAGACGGATAATAACGTAGGGACACTATGTAATTATTACTTGTAGTACGTGTTCACAGTGATTAAAACAACTACGATTACACACACACACACACAATTATTATACCATTATACATTGTATGAACCTACTATTTTTTTTATCGTATTTTGTTATATATCGTAAAAACAGCGTTTACCGTTTGGGTAAAAACGATTTTCTCGCGAACATTTTAGAACGAATAATAATAACATTGTGTATTTGCACTCGGTCACGCATTTTTCCGACAACAGCAGTATTGTCGCGCTGGTTGAAATGTTTTCGAATGTTTGTGTTTAAAGCCGAATTCGTGAGGATACTATTGAATAAACATTGCGTATTGTCTCATTCGCATTTTTGTGGTCAAATGTACATAATACCATTATGCCAAACTCTCCGGCAGCCGGTCGACTGTATTATTCTCCACGCTCTCCCTCCCTCGCCACTCTCTCACCCTCTATCACTCTCTCTCTCTCACTCTCTCTCTACCTCTCTCGGTCAAACACTCGGTCTCGTACTCGTTTATATTTTGTAGTCGCTGATGCTACACTGCAGGCATATATTACACTCAAACACAATTGCGGATCTATAATACAATAATAATAATAATAATAATAATAATATCCATACAGGTTTCGGCTCCCTAATAATATCGGTTACAAACGATATGTTTTCATCTGAGTTGGCACAGCCATACTACGCGTGTACAATGTGCATAATATTCAAAAAAAAGGGAGAAAAATGTTTTTTTTTTTTTCGATCCTCGACGAGGGTGCGTCGTTCTCGCATACGGCACATACATTTTGTGTATATATATAATATTATATAGAAACGGTATCGTCCTGGTGTACGAGTGATCGGGTGGCGGGTGGTGGGAAGGTGGCCCGGATAGGGGTATATATCGCAGCGATTACGGATTTGTCGTCACCCCCGGGGTACATGATGGATCGATGACATGCGGATGATGAGTGAGCTCACACACACGCGCGTCCCGACCTGCAGAGGCTCTTTCCCGGTTGCACTTCGCCGGCCATCCGATGCTAATATCCCGACAAACATCCATCATCGGTTTTCCATTTAAGATTATATACCATTTTTATTTTTTTTCCTCCTCATCTCCTATCCCCGGGTTTTTTCTTTTCTTCGAGATATTGCCTTCGCGATGGGATACACGCAGGACGAAGGATTGGACCGGCGGCGGAGAGGGTATTTTTCTCGTGGCCCCGTCCGATTGAATTCAGTGATGCTGGTGGTGGTGGGGTGGTCTTTTCTACGGGTCATTTATTTCATGACCCGTCCAACAATATTCGACCTCCCCTACCCACATTCATTCCTACCGACTATGACGTGAGCCCGATTTTATTCGTGTCATCCGACCAGACCGTTTTTAGCGGCCGTGGTGACAGTGGTGGCTGGACGAGGGATGGAGAGAGGGGTCTTCGAGAAATTCCGTCACATCCGTAAATAATACGCATAGGATCTATGTATAGAGATTGGAAATCTAATTTATCGACGGACCTTTATCCTGCAGGACGCGATTACTAAGTTTATATTATGTACTATAATATAGTAGATATAATATATTATATGCATGGGTTGAACGCAAAAAAAGCATTGCATGTATAGTTAAACTGGTATTTCTGTTATATATATTTTTGTCTATGAGTAAAATATTGTTTGTTTTTATACATTTATCAATAATCACGATTTTCGATGTCCCATAATCAATAACATGATAAAAACATAAATAAAATAATAATTTATTAGAGGTATATTATAATTATAATGTACAGGATGATTATTTTATAATGAGCCACTTATTAATGTTACTGTAAAAAATTTTCAAACACATAAATACTTTTTGAAATAATGAGTGGTTCATTATATAAAAGAATCACCTGGTATATTATTAAAAATAAAAAATATATCGTAATGAACAATAACAATTATTATATTTCTTACTTATTTATTATATTTCGTTTGTTTTAATAATACCTCGTCTGTTAATTATTGCTATTTAGATTTTAAACACCGATAAATATTTTTTTAATACCTAAACATAGATTTTGAGTTGTTTATTATTAAATTTATAATCAGCTGTACTTATATTTAAATCTAATAAATCATTAATGTTGTATCGTTGGTCAGAGTAGAAATCATCATGTTTCAATAGGAGTAGATAGTAATTAGTTTTAAAAATAATGATTTGGGCATTCGTTACTGAGTGTGATGTCAGTAAAGCTATGTATTATAGTCTAATAGGTTAATTTTGTTTTTTCATTACCTAGGATTTCGCTTCACTCAACTCTAGTAATTAATAAGAATAAAGGACATTGAAAAAGTAATATATAAAATATAAATCGTATACCTAAGCCGCGGTATTTCATTTAGTCAGATCAAACTATATAGGTACCCTTTGAGCCGACGTTTGTCTGTAGTCAAACAGTTTCTTTTTGTTACGTATTTATTTTATTTTTTCAGTAGTCAGCAAAATTGCTCAAGTATCCGTTTTATTGTCATCCCGTAGTTGTACGCTTTAAGTGGTCTCCAGGTATCCGGCTGGTTTTGTTTCTTTCCAACGGACCGTCTAAATATTAAAGCGATCTTCTGCCAGAGGGATTTCAAAGCTAAATCCACACTGACCTTATAGTACACCGACTCGTATCTAATATATATATTAATCTATTAGGTATTCATGTTTACTCAATATATACAACATATAAAATGTACAATAGGCGTATTGGGATTGGAATGATATTGGACTGAAGAGTGGAAAACGAGTGGTAGATACGAGTGACTGTTTTTTTCTACAGTATAGAGGTGCAAATAAGAATTTAGAGCTTGGTTTTTAACATATAGTAATGAACATTAGTAATAAGATGGATGGTTTTAGATTCTTATATAAAATAACGCGGTAGTGACCGAACGTCCTAGCCCTAATGTACGGCCAACACACGTCGCTGTACAACTCCTAGTTCATTATTATTATTATTATTATTATTATTATATTACAATAACACGATAATGGTCTGGAGCATCGGTTTGCGAACCCCACACATGGAGCATTTTTTTTTTTTTATTCAATTCCACCGTGAATGCATAATAATAGTATAATAATAATAATAATAATAATATCATACAAATATATTATAATATAATATAATATAAGCATATGCGCCTGCCGCACAATCTCGGTGACATACGACCCATTATTATGGTAAAGATGTCGGATAAAAATAAAATAAAAAATGTAAAGACGATAGCGGTCCATATGTCGAAGTGCAGAAAATATCGGATTCGCAAACGCTCAGACACTACGCGATTGCTCGCGCGTACTGCTGCAGATGATATCATCGCGTGGCAACGCGTTTTATACGACGCACACTGCACACCGTTATATAGGATAAAATATTGATGTCTCCATTATATTATCGGTCGTGTGTCGAACCCATTGTCCGGCGTCATGGATTAAAGGCCTTATACTTTTATTTTTATATATATATATATGTGTGTGTGTATAATAAAGAAAACGTATAAAATATATAAAATATATATATTACTTTTTTTTTTTTTTTTACACAGATACGGTCTTCCTTTTTTTCACAGTATACGTGTACTACGCGCCGTAGCAACAGAGGCGCATGACTGTGTCCTTTCTAGATCGGCCACAGATATCCTTGTGTCCTCCTCCCCTTGACAGTTCAGGTAATAATAAACGCTCGTGGATCGCTATCGAAGACTAATCTGATCCTAAGGGTGTTTTTAGTCGCCAGCAAATGCACTCCAAACACACAATAATGTGCGTCAGCAACATTTTTCACAGTTCTTGAGAGACCATAAAACCCCTGAGTCCTCTGTAAACATTTTTTATTGAATCTAAGTACTAAATTGGAAAATCAGTATTCAATATCATTATTTGTGAATGCTTATGGCCGAAATGGGTAATATTGGAACTTCAGAATAACTGCAGTACACTATATTGTATCAGTAAAATATTGTATATTATACTCCTAATCTATTCATAAAATACACGGAATAACAGCCGCCTATAATGTATAGATTTTTCTGTGTAGCATTTCAATTTCGTACATTTCAGAGGGAATTTTACGCAGATTATTTATTTTACCATCAACAAAAATATGCACTTTAATGGATTAAAAATGAATAGTTAAAAGCCTGTTTGTGAAATATTATTTTAAAATAATCAATTACCGATATTGTGTTTTAATATACATTTGTTTGTTCATCTGTTTATTTAACATTCTTTATGGACTATGGTAATGGATGTTTAGCTGTTCAATTGCATTTTATTTGATATATATTTAATATCGTCGTTAATTTATTATTATCGTAATTAAATTGCTATTATTAATGTTTTCTTAGTCTCTTGGTTTTTCCTACTTAACCTTAAATAAGCATTAAACAAATTGTTAACATTATAAGGATTTTGTTAAATGATAATTGGAATACAAAATATCTTAATTGGATTTATATATTATGAGTAGTGTTTAACACTATAATAACATATGCATTATAAAATAATAATAGGTTGTCGAACAATAAAGCCATAATAAATACTAGTATATTATAATATAGCGTACAAATCGAAATATCAAGTGAACACTGAATAATAATTTACTTCGTTATCATCTTACTATGGCAAACAATTATTATTATTAGTCAATATTAACAATTATGAGGAATGTCTGGTTTCGTATTGTTCATCGGAGTCAAACGTTTGAATAATAATTACAAGACAACTGCAAGTATTCCGCAAAACTAATAATATTATATCAATGTAATAATTAATGTACCTACCTACAAAGTCTACCTACGTTTCTTGTTTTTATTTATATCATGTACATATTTTTTGTGTTTTTTTTTTTTTTTTTGCTGAGTATACTTTTTACAAACGTTTTCCAAATCACATCCGTTGGGGTTTTTTTTTCACCGTACTTTTGAATACCTCCAACGCCGCAGGTCAAATCCGTTCCGCGTATGACCTCCCCAAGCGCGTTGCCCAGACACGCACTTAGGATTTGATTTTTGATTTTTCCATCTTGCAGCCGCTGTAAAACATCGTCAGCATCGGCCATTGTCGCCACTGCCCCTCTCGCACCCCTCCGCCGCCCGCCCGACACATCGCCGAACCACGCAGCCCTGCCCTGACCTGTTTCACTTGTCTTCACCCCGTCCCTGCTGTTGTACGGCCGTACAAAACGGGAGACGGTTTTTACGAGTGGCAACAAGAGAGGGACCCGCGCGCACTCTCGCGCACCGCCCGGTCCTCGTCGCATTATTATTATTACTAACGTTCTCACCGCCGAAACCAGTGCCGCCGTCCGCTGTCCCGGCGCGTACCCAGTCAGTTAGTTTAACGTCGCCCTGCCGCGCGCACCATCCGATCGCGAGTTCGTCGTGGTTTTCGCGTCCGAAATCAAATTTCGTTTCGGTTTTCGTGTTCTGTTTTTTTTTTTTTTTTTTCAAAATTTGTTCTTCTCGAATGGTCGTCTTACACATTTCCGAACAATCGACGTTTACGTTTCGTTCTCGTTAAAATAATAAATTATCATAACATCGTCTCGCGTGCGTATCGTGCTATGTTCACTGTTACTGCTGATCTAAACCACCGTGATTGATGAAAAGCATGATACTTGGATATCCACCGTATGGTAAGCGATCGACGCCTTTGGTTGTTGTTTTCGTTTATAAAAAAAAATCATTGCCGTCGTTTTTACTTGTTATCGATTTTTTAACAATCTCTGTTATAAATCCGTTTTACTTGTACGAACCAGCGCGTGAATATCATTATAGTTGTGTCAAGTCGAAACGCCTGTGCACTTCGTGTGAGTGATACGGTTGATATTTGTCAGCTGAGAAATAGGGTCAATATTTATATGTTACCTTTTTTTTTTTTGGTTCACATCAGTAAGAAACTCAGAAGAATAAAATATCATTTTTTATAGATGTGTGAGATTTATATCAATTTTGAATGTACAATATTATACATACATGCATTTCTATCAACGATTGCCCAACGGGACGTAAAATCGAGTTATAGATAAAATCGATCTCTGGGGATTTAAATCCCTAGCTTCATTAAATCAAATAGGGGAGAAAAAGTCGTAAGTTGGAAAATCTAATTCATATAATATTTCTATTGAAATTGCAATTTAAATATTTTATATCATATTCCTAATCTCAATTCAAAAATACAATAATATATTATAATACGTTTTATAAGTTTAATAAAATATTTTTAAAAAATGTTTGGCATCCCAGACCTACATTATATATATTTAAACTATTTTAATTTATGATGATATTATGATAAAACAATATTTTTTTTTTGAGGTATTTGTTTTGTTTGTTTAGACTTTGTCACATTAGTTATTATTGATACTTATTGATACCTCCCAACCTTAGGAACAATAATATGTCTTCTTGTGCTTACACACAACTAAAATAATAAAAAATAACAATAGTACATAATAACTTAATAATCACCTAGTTTTTAGTTCAAGTTCCGTTATTTGACGTGAGAAACATTCTAGTATAATATTATGTATATTGATACAAGCATAGGTAGTGCACAAAAAATGGAATCAAAGAATAAATATTGAATGAATGTGTGTGTACTGTGTATGTGGAGTCGTGCGTTTCGAGGTAGACCTAAACGGGAAGAGTCATTAATTGACCGCATTGTACGGTTGACTGTAAATCATCTAACAATAAAAACAAAATAAAAACCATTACGTTTAGAAGAGTCAAAAAACCAACACATCGTAATATTATTATTTTCTAATTCAGAAATTAAGGTATAGTTATAGGTACGATAATATCTATATACTGTTATAGTGCTATACAAACCAAAGCCATTGCCGACGATTACGATCGCCGCACGTCTCCGTGCAAGAGTAGGATTTTACCGGAGATTGACGGCTCCGATCAAAGGATTTGTTATTTATTTTGGTTTATTTTTTTATGATTGAAACACCCTGTATGTAAAAAAATAAAATAAAGCTATGTGTACAATAAGAAGAATGCGGTTTTCGGCAGGGTGCAGGCGGGGGAGTATTTGATAATATTTTTCGACCTGACAATGGGTGCCCCGGAGCTTCGGATGATACTGATATTTTTGTATTCTTTTGTTTTACAGGTAAGTGTTCAGATTAACAAGCGCATTGTCTGTGCTATAATGTAATATACAAACACGTCGTAATACAATGGTGGTCGATAAGATGAGACGGCCGGCGACACTGGTCGACGACCGAGTGTCAGACCGTCAAACATTGTTACGTCCGTCACCGCTGTAAAATACGATGTCGATGGTCACAGCTGATCGGATGACTCCCGGGCGAAAACTAATAGAAGACAATGGACCGTGTGCATAGTAATAATGACGATAATAATTATTATTATTGTCAGTATATCATTGCTAACAGGGACGTGAGGGTACCGTGGGAAATTTTTAACGGACAATGGTCGGCTGTCAATTAAAAAAAAAACAACGAAATTTCTCGCAAAGCACAGTAGTAGTATTAGTATCTAGTCGTAGGAATAGTACTATAGAATCGGTAGATGTAGTAGTAGTTGGATTTAAATTTTCGTGCAAGGTCGAATTCTATATTCAGAGATATTTGTAAAGCGCCGATGGCCAATCCGGTTTTGAACTTTGTGCTACACAACCATATGGTTTGCATCAAGACATCGTGAGATTTCGCCTAATGTACGTTTCTCGCTAAATTGTACAGTTTATCGTAGGTAAGATTTGAAATATATATATATATATATATATATATACACACAATTTCCGTGTCAAAATATTCGGATTTATTTTTATATAGTTTTATTAGCTAGTTCGTCGAAGATAAATAATATAATAGAGTTAGGTACATACTTTATTTAAGTTATCGTAATTGGCCAAGTTTACTATAAATTATTTTTAATGATAAATATTATAATAATAACATAAATAAATATTAAAATATTATAACAATTAATATGCAATCGATAATGAACATTGAACATGCTGCCAATAGTTATTCTAAAATTATTAAAAAATATTCGTTGAAGAATATTTTGAAAACTTATTTTATTACGGCTGCAAACGGGTAGATAACATTTCTTTATACCTATTGTACCTATTGGTAACGAAACTAGAATTTTCATTTGTAATAATTCAAGCGAAAAAATTACAATGATTTTCAATTATTTTGGGCATTCATAAGAATGGTAATAGGTATATGGTAAAAGGACAATCGTTTAAAAAGTGATAACGGTTGATCGAATATCATTAGATTTTAAATCCGATTAGAAATGTCTATGGCCAATATGTGTTGAATGAGGGTTGTAATCCTACTCAAACTATTACAAAATATTTCTTAAAAAATTCAGGTAGGTAGGCGTTTGATCTTTTCTTTTTTTCTACACGAACCTTAATAAATTGTAAATATCCGTAAAAATGCCCGTCCCAACGTACCGCTGTGCACAATGTCATATCCATTGAATCGTAAAAGTGTCTACATTATAATATTACCATTCGAACATGTTGTGTGTCATTTTTATCATTTTACATGTTATGATTGAAATATGAGCAAAATTAATTATGGAGGTAACGCGGTCTCGTGGGATATACTAAATATCACAACCGAGCGTATAATTCAATTAGCCAAATTTTGTACTTTATCAATAATGTTCGCATTATTCATAACGCAATTATAGTTCATTCGGAATACGGTATACTGTATAAATATAATACTCGGGTAATAAACATTTCTGCCAAGTATTTCTCTCGAAAAAGACTCAAAATATAATAACGTAATATATTATAATATTGCGTACAATTTGCACAAACCATCGTAAGCCGTTCAAATACATTTTGTTTTCACTCGACAATAATTATTATTGGTCTTATAGGAAAATATACGGTAAAATACCCTTTACCTACGGTGCGTGTAATATTTTTCGTTTTCATTTCTCTCGTTGGTTCAATACAATACGAATACCGCGGATATTTTTACGATCCCGACATTAAAAACAATACATAATATTTTCACTACGTACGTGCCCGTTCGGTTCCACCACGATTTATGGTCGTTTACTATATAATAATATTATAGTGTCGTATTCCGTTTTAAACACCCGGTCGCCTGCCAATCGTTTCAGTTCAATTGCCTCGGAATGCTGCTCATCCGCACACGCAGCTCGGGGGCAAACGGCGTATCGTATAGGTTGATTTTTTCCGTATCTTCCCCTTTCTGCAGCCCCCGCTTCGCCGTCGTCCACCCTCGAAAAAGGGTTTACATCTGCATATTATACGGATTTTTTTTCCGTTTCGTTTTGTTTTGGCAAATTATACCTTCGGGGAGGTACGTATAATGTGCGATGGCATATATGGTGTTTTTATTTTTATCTGTCCACGGTAATTACACGCTGTCTGCTCGAAACCAGACATCCAGATACGGTTGGCCGCGGAAACAAAGCTAATTCGTTAGGAATCCCTTCAGCGGCGCGTTGTGTATTAAAATCATTATTATTATTATTATTATTATTTATAGCACTAAATGCACGGGGGTAAACATTACCGGGATTAGTGAGTACGTGCGTGGAAATAGAGGGGATATATGGTTACACGCTATACTCCGGCAGAAAGAGAAAAAAAAACGACTTGTGTTTAATGGCACTTAATGTCGTGCAGCTGTAGTTCCGATTAAACGAGAGAAATATATTCTTATACCACGACGCACGTGAACGCGTATCTGTTATGTATAGTTGATTGATTGATATTCGAAACGGTGACTACCGGTGTCCAACACATGGCTGTTGTGTGCGTGTTTTTTTTTTCGTCTTACCGGTGGTAAAAACAATAACGTCTGCTATATACCACGCTGGTATTGTATATTATTTGAGATCATCAAAGCCACCGATTTGTATCGTCTTATTGAGATCCAAGGTCGTTCGACAGTGTATAATTTCTCTTCGGCCGAAAACATGATATTTTAATTATTTTATTCATACGTGGTTTTGTTTATATTAAACACAACATCTAATAGGAACATAACGTAACAATATTATAGCAGAAAGGTCGCGGCTTACTGATAATCAACAACGAAAGTATTATTTACAACACACCTTAGACGGTAAACATTTAAATATGACGCGAGTTGTTTTAACATGCTACAAAAGTATTTTCTACACTTGGTTTTGGTAACTTTTCGTCGACAGCCAGTGTAATATATTATACCAACATGGATAGCTTATTGTATACTTAGGTCGTTTGGTTAATATTAATGTGTACAAGTTTTAAAAATTAATTTTGTTTCATAACTACGTAATCGTGTAAAATGACATAATAATATTAATAACTCATGTCAAATATTTATTTATATGAATACCTACCTGCAAAATAATCTTTTTAAAATTTTATTTTTATTTTATTTAAGCCGTGTCGAAATTTATTGTCCATTTCATTGAATTTAATAATAATACTGAATGATCATATTTGTGTTATAATGTACAAGTAAATATTTTTTATACTCTATGGAGTAAAATTACTGAGGTTGAAAAACTCGTTAGTCGTTACCAAAACGTTTGTACGTATTCATTAGCAACGGAGGTTGTAAATGACTCATTTCACGTCACCCCTCCCCCCCGACTCATCATCATCATTTAGAGTACATGAAACCATCCACAAAATAATACGTTCTGCGCTTTCAGATAAATTCGCAGTATATATTTTAACAACATAATTAATAGTGTTACAGTCACAGAACGCACACAATATTATAAGAATGAATGAATTAAAATAAGTATAGCGAATTAAACCTTTACCTATAAATACCTAACCTAGACCGTAACCATGTACTTAGGTAACTATTATTGTAATACTCTCAAGTTAATTGTTTTGTTCGTTTAGTTCTATATTGCAATCGAAGCATAGCAACTGATAGAATTTTTCAAGCAGCAGTTTTCAAGTTTATAATATTATAGAAATCAGGTTTACACGAAACGACCATATGGTCTCTTGGCTCGTACGGATTCTATTCCGTCTATTAAATTCTTTATTGTCGTATCTCGGACATCGATACATGCTAGCTTCACATCATAGCGTATAGGTACATGATTTTTTTTTTTTTTTTTGTTATAGAAAAAAAATATATCTCTCATACCACCCTTTTTTTTCTTCTATTTAATGTTAAACAAACAATGTAGATTTGAAAAAAAAAAAATGTTTCACATTGTTACCTTAGGTATTATTAATTTTTCACCGTGTTGTTTTTTTCGCTGCCCGCGTATACGTTATTGTTGTTCCAGTTTTGTAATTCGAGAATTATCTCAACGGGACGCCCGGGCCAATTCCCCTTTCGAATCTGCATTGTGCCCATTGTTCCACATTCAGCAACATCAACAAAACAATATAACCGGCTCCATCTGGAAGCCTTTGCGCTGGCTAATAATAAAATATTAAGGGGCCGTGTATTATGCATGCGCGTTTGAGGAATTCGATTTATACGGTTTCTCGGTGGTGGTTGTATAAGGCACGCGTGATTGCGATTCATAATAATTTTCGTTTACAGTAGTTATAACCATGAACGGAATAGAAGGCACTTCAGACGTGATTCGGACGGTCGTCAAAGAGGCGTGACCCATTGTAGAACCCACCATATTATAGTGTATGTGCACACACACGAGACGTTAGTTTCTTTATAAATCGCGTCCGAACATAACGGCGGCGCGTTATCGATTATTCGCGACCAGCGAGACGAATCGTGATGAGACACCTGGAAAATTAGCCATAAAGACCGACGAGGGTGTGCGAATGAATGCCGAAGACTTCTGGACGGTGACCGCGCGGGACAAGCGTGTGCGGAGTGCGAGTTTCGTGCGTAAATTTTTATTATTTTCCGCGGAGATGGGCTGCTCAGGTATACATAATATAGCTGGCTATTATGATAATGGGCGTCGTGTATGTACACCGAACGGGTAATTAATTTTATTTTAAACTCTCGGCCATTGTTCGGGTGCACTTGACTCCGCAGGTCGAGTTTTGAGAACCCTCGTCCGTACGCATGGGGGTTAGTATGGGGGGATGACGCGGCGGCAACAGCTGTTCAAGATGTCGAGTGATCTTGCGGGGACAATGTGCGATTGTCGATGCGATTAAACGCCGCCTCTTTAGAGGTTCGTCTCGTCTCGTTTTTTTTTTTTTTTTTTTTTGTTGATTTAGCTGCACACATATTTAACCGTTCGTGTGGAATATAATAATAATAATAATAATAATATCTTCCCGTCCCTTTCGTTTTTATCCGCGTGTTATTTTAACGCCTCCGCCGCCAACCACTGTCCCGTCGCACCGCTCACATATCCAATATGCCATATATGTGTATATATGTACAATGTACATATGCGTTTATGCGTGGTGCGAATTGCTATCGATCCGGTGGCGGGTATATTATATATATATATATATATATATATATATAGACCTAATATCCGTTCCGGTTTGACGGACCACAGCTGACAACGGATACTGGCAGCATCCGGTCGACGCGTGATAACAGTGCCGGAGTTTAACACGCCTACGCGTTATTACTACGATATTATATTATTATTATTATTATTATTATTATTGCTGCGCCGTCCCATAAACGCAATATATCCATTTCAAAACTAAGGGTACGGCACCTGGCCCATAGTATATTGTCCCCCATTTCTCTTTACACGTTTAATCCCAGTTTAAAGAAAAATCAAACGCGATGCAGCCATTATATGCGTCTTGTAATACGCTAATAATATGTTGTACGCGCCGTATAATATAACATCAGCTGCCTCGGGTATGTATATACATCTCGTACTAATGTATCGGATTTCAGAGAGATTGCCGACGTCTAAGGTTTTTTTCGTACTCATATAATAATAATAATAATATAATTGTACAAAGTATATACGTATACGTACGTACATAAATATAAAAAAAAAAATCTCTTTAGACAAATTGTTACGAACACTACGTATTTTTTTAAAAAAGGACCATAATATATTATATAGTATTATTATTATATACGATTGGCGCGTTTAGAGGGAACGTCCCACGTTCTACCCGAGATGAGCAAGGGTATATAATATATATTATACATACGTCGTATAGTATATTAATACCCACGTTCGATGGAAGATAAAAACTTGGCAGTCGAAAACGGTCCTAGATATAACGTGCGACGTATCGACGCGGAAGTACGCGACTGTATTGAAAATGCGTTTCTAGTGTACCTAACTCACGCTGCAAAAATAATATAAGCTATCCCGGGAAAACGCTTTTTATAACAAAATACACAATATATAGAGAAGGATCCTATTCTGTTATTTTCCCCTTTCCGAGCTGGCGTGAAAAATGTCCTAAGCAAAACTAATGGATGCACGTTTTCGATAAATTGTCCCATTGAGCGCTTACAGCAGATGTTTATCCGGTCGGCGGGTGACGGTGGACTTTCGCAACACCCTGCGATGTATCTTTACACTTCCACCGAGGAAAAACCGTCATATTCTATTCAAAAAACTTATTTTCATTTCCTCTTGCAGCAAAGGTTCGGAACAGTCCAAGTAATAATAATACCTACCCTAACCTCTCAGGCCGTCCGCAATAATATGATCACAATGTCTCTAGTCTGTCTCAATAAAAAACACATAGTGCCCGGCGCGTGTATTTATTTCACTCCCAATATGGAAATATACTCGGAATACAAATATTGAAGCACATGTATTTAATATACAATTTAGATTAAAGAGTTTCGACTCTGTGTTGCTAATAATCGAAATAAGTTTTGAGTGCAATGTGCCATCCACAGAACATTGTGATTTTGCAGGATCGATGGGTCATTATTTTAACAAAAAAATTATACGGGAATAGATATTAAACGTATTGGTAAACAACACATCGATAATGTATAAACAGGACAATAAGGTATTTTCCTGTAAAGGTGTCGAAAATTGACAAAGAACTACGGTGGCCCACTCTGTATAATATATAAAATATAATATATAGGTAGATACTACAGACACGAATACACAATGTACTCCGACGTTGGTGTTATAGAGTTGTTGTATAATATAGTATTTTTTTTTTAGTGTGCAAACGGTAAACGGTTAATTGTACCGTGTTCAATATCTTACCTTAATGTATTTTTTTCTTCTACCTGCTCTTTGACAAATGAAAACCCATTACTTCTATAAGAGTGGTAAAAAAATAATTTATAATAAAATACGTACGCGCACTAGACGAGAGAAAACAACCGAACAAAAGGAGTTTTTTAAAATAACATGCTAGGTATATAATATAATAATGTAGTTTTGTAATATTGTTTCTCGGTAACCATATGTCGCCGCATGCACAGGTACCTGTGGTCCGCCAGGATCGTTAACTCGTTCCACACCCTTTCCGACCTGGCAAGATTAAAACCCTCGTGTATGTGTATGTAACAGATTGGAAATTCATCTTTGAAAACCCTTTTTCACACTTTTTCTTACCCGCACCCATATGCCTTACCAATATTAAGCCGGGCAACAGATGACGGCTAGACTATTAGCTGGCACTCGATACCGGACTGTTAATCGATGTCCCCCTTCTGCACACCTGTTTGGTCATACGTTAAAAATATATCAAAAAGACTTTTACACTACGCACCTACACATTGTAAAATAACGCAATTCAATTTCCAGCGTTTTCTTCGTCTCAGCGACGAAATGTTCTTAAAATTCGTATCTATGAGTGTGAATTATCATATTGTGTATACAAAAATTAAATTAATGCTATAAAAAAATAATTTATCTTATGAATATTTTATTTTTAAACTATACGTTAAAAAAATATAGCTAGTATGTCTGTACCTGATTTTTAAAACCATTTATGTGATAATTTGTACTAAACATTTTTATAGCTGATATTGTAAAGTGAAAAACAAAATAACCATATCAACTGTAGTAGACTGTAGTTAAATATTTAATGGCGTTTGTACTATTTTATAACGATAACACAACATCATGTTATGAAATGTTAACCACTGATAAGACATCAAGGCTAACCCGGAAATAATTTAAATTTGATAATGAAATATTATTTAGCAATAAATTAATTCTTGATATATTTTAATTTTAAAATAATATTGAAGGTTGATATCTATAATTGGCGGATGTTGTGCAATTTAAATATCACACATTTTTAACTTCCATTCATATATATTGAAGAGCTCACGATAACACAAAAAAATGTGTATATCCTAGTTGATTTCGGCAAGTATCGCGACTAATTGGACGTTGTTTCTACTGCTTGCCTCAAGAGTGTGCGCAATTAATTATCTCAATTATAACAGACAAATGCGACGTTTCTGTGCCGGGAACAATTAGGAGTTTTCGGGGATGAAGGTGGCAGGTAAGAAACTGAAACAAGGCTGAAAGTTCGTTTAATCATTACTAAAACGCCCGTGAGAAAGTTTGCGAGATCCCCCCACACCCTTTGTTCCGTGTATTTCGTTGCCGTGTGAACTTTTTGATAAATAGCTTTACGTCCGAACGATATTCGAATCGTTTAAGTCTTTTTAAACCGACTTACTTTCTACCCTCCCCGTGCAAGTATACACCAACTCCGGAGATGATAGTCCGATATTATAATAAAATTGCAATTAAAGTTTCGCGCCGCCGGTGGATATATAGTCGTACTCGCGGTGTGTGACGTGTGCGTTTTCTCTCACAATTAGTTGGGCGCACCGGTGGCACGCTTCAGTGTGTGTGGCTGGGTGAGGACACTGCAAAAGTTCTGCCGCCGTTATATACCTTCCGTGCACCATGCCGGCGAGGAGAGTTCGCAGAGTTGACAGAAAACCACCGCCTCCTTTGAGTTTATCCGGACCCGGGGATTTTCCGACCAATTAAAGTTGCAACCTAATTACTACTATACCCTTTAAGGCGGATGCGCGTGTGTATGCGTACAAGTTTATACGTACATATATTATATATATATATATGTATATATATATTATACAGCCGAGTCGTACGCGGAGAAAGTGTGTGACGGCAGACGGGGTAGTATGTACGATGTTGTTGGCGGGGTCTTTTGGAAATGATTTATCAGCACAGACGCCGAGGATATTATGAATCCGACCGGAAACGCGCTTAGACCGGCGAAACATCCGGTCCGATGAATTAAGTATAAGAGCTCTCTACTACGGTCTGCGTATTATAATTCACTCCGTGGGGCGATATCTAACCGAGCTCTAATGAATATTGAATTGTATTTATTTTCAATCGCGTCGCGTCGCGGTAGATTTTGTGAGTTTCCGTGCTGGCACGCACCGATCGCAATCGGCGTTAAACATATTATTTCACGGCTAATTAAATTCTCAAACGACCGCGTTTTATCATTATCACCGTCGTCATCATCTCATTAATTCTTTAACGAAACTGCAGGCTAATGCTATTATTGCTATCGTATAATGCTGCTGTCGCGTGTTGGTGCGCCAAAGTGCTAAAATGTGTATTGGTCGTATATATAGTGGGTACCTATAGCTAATATATATGAGCTTTAAAGGTTCTATTGTTAACTTTTTTGTTGAACATGTTATCAAACGCGTTAGCATTGTGATTTTGCTATACATATATTTTTCTGAAACGAATATAGGTTAGGTGTATTATTGCCTGCACGTGTCGGTTTGTTTCGTCGAATGTTGATAAACGAGACGCCAAGAATATTTTGCATATTGTACTGAATAATCGTACACAATCGCCTAATTAAATCCACAGTCGTCTGGTCCACCCCCGGGGATGTGAATAGTCTCGGCGGACACACAGAGTTGGTGTAAGATTTATGGCGTCCCGCGGTATCTGCTCGGGCGATAAGCCGGCCATGCGCGACGGGCACGTCTAGTGATGGGGGGGTTGGCGAGGTGCGCCGGGGAAAACCATTGTCGTTGGGCATACACAAAAATGTAATTTGGAAAAGCCGTTAATGTCAAACGCCCGAGCAGCGGCACATAAATATCACTTCTTACGGCAAGTCGTGTACAGGGGAATGGGACTCTGCGGCATGTTGAGCGGGGTCATTTTTCGGCGCGCTTGAAATAAAGATGATGCCAAAATATGAATTACGAGTTTTCATTAAACGCCATTTGGATGGTGGTCATAAAAATGGCCAATTGACTGTGCTCCAACAACGATCCGGAGGCGTTATAAATACCTGAACGCAAGGCCACTTGTGAAATATTATTCAAGTTTGTTCATTGAGGCGTTCGATGCGCCTGTTTGCGTATATTTATATGTTATTTTGTTTTAAAAATTCAATACTTTTAATTTAAACATCGCCAATAGCTATAACCGTATTACATTACCAAAATAATCATGTATAAATAGTACCTATATCGGCTGCTATATCAATACACTCAACACTGGACTGAGCAATGCGTTATTTTTGTTTTTACGATATTACCGTATTCTCACGGGTTAATGTTTCGATATTGAAAATGATATGGTTTAGGTAATAAAAAATGTATTTAAGATCTTATATTTTGTTTTATTAATATAGC
Source organism: Acyrthosiphon pisum (assembly GCF_005508785.2). Classification (NCBI taxonomy): domain Eukaryota; kingdom Metazoa; phylum Arthropoda; class Insecta; order Hemiptera; family Aphididae; genus Acyrthosiphon; species Acyrthosiphon pisum. The sequence continues at coordinate 34,317,504 of NC_042496.1, forward strand.
CTTGTTAGAATTGAAAACGACTAAAATAACACTAGTTTCGGTTGAATTAAATTATTACAAAGAATTATAATAATATAATAGGTATAACATATTATATTATGTATATATTATATCTGTTTTTTGGATAGATTATTTTACAATTATCATCAGTTTCATTAAATATAATTTAATAATGACTTACACATCAATTTCTTCATTCAGATAACAATATTGTATACTATAATAGTTATTATATACTGTACATACTATACATAGTTACTGTACATAAGTACATGATTAATAGATGTATATACATTGATTAATGGATTTACTGGATTATCGTATCTCGCATTACAAATGTTTCCGTTACTTAAACTTAATATAACAATACAAATATATATTTAATTCCATACAATTTATTATTAAACATCATATACAAACATATCTGTATTTTCGTGATAAAACGTAAAATGTAGACAAGTAGCATAATAAATTATTCACTAGATTGCAAGCAGTTGTTAAATGTATTATACTACTATTAAGATCTAGTTATGTGGTAGAGTTTTAAATAGCTAGGAATTTTTCTATCCGAAGATATATGCGTCCCTTCATTTTGAACTGCGGAACTACTTCAATTGTATTATATCCCCTTTTATTGACCAAGCCAATAAACATACGAAAGCATCCCGATTTGTGTCAATTTGTCCCGAACCTCGGACCCCCATGGGACACATTCGCCCATAAATCTAGAAGAATCTGACTTTTCTGTGTGTCTAAGATTATATTTTAACAAATTGATTTCAATGGGACCCAGAAGTTTTCGAAATATGGTCGAAATATACATATGGCATGTTTTGTAAGCTAATACTGACTTTAGAACATTGAAAAGACAGATAGGCAAAGTATGAAAAAAAAAATCGGCATAATTATATTGTTCGTGCGGAGTATTAAGTTTAACATACTATAGTGCATGAATAAGTTTGTAAGGCCGGATTTGCCACCCGTTTTAACATCCCCGCCACTGTAGTCGTGTTTCATAAATGTCACAGTAACAAACTTTTTCCGCGTCCTGGGAACAAAACTTCCAGAGAACACGTTGTTCGTTGCGTGCAATACTACTATATACCCGATATACACTATACAGTATAATATAAGCTATCGAGAAGCTGCGAAATCCGTTTAGCGAACGTTAAGCTGACAAGCCGACATAGGGCGTATTCGGTTACTAATGAAATTCTAGCAAAATAAAATAAATACAAAAAAAAAAGAGAAAAAATAAAAAGTCCATCCCAGGGGCTCCGTCGACTATATATATATATATATATATATAGCACGGAATCGAATGTCCCGCAGACCTAATTGTGTGCTGAGCAAGCGGTAGCGGAGACGAGGGACGGGAGGGGCTTAACGAACCGCCCGGACCACGATGTTCTGTAACATTACAATCCAGAGGGAGACCGTGTCGTAATTAAAGGCTTCGATGGCCAGGTCGAGGTGGTGGGAAGAGGTGGGTGGTGAATTCAATGCGACTTTGTTCGCCCTGTAATTGTAGTTAGCTGAAGTTCCAGGGAACGACCCCGCTGCAGCAGCACCCTCTGCACGTCATCGTGTACATCCGATACTACCCCACCGCGCCCGTCCACCGTGACCATAATATTTCACCAAACCTATGTACGCGGGTTGTACAAATACACGCGCAAGGCAATAATTGGGTCCATTCATCACCAAATGATTTCACACCACTTTCCGTCCGCCCGAAAAACCGGACATGGACGGACGTTTCCCGTCCTAATCTGCATCGACAGCCCACACTCGGCATTCCGCCAGGACCATTTAACCACTTTACGCACTTGTGCGATCGGAGTGCACGAGAGTATTGTATATAATAATTATTATAGGATTCGGTTGTACCTACTGCGAGTCATTTCACTCGCAGTAAAACGAGAGGAATTTCAGTTCAACCCCCGCCCAGGTGATGCTGACTTGCAGCTGAGGTTGTAGTGCTTTAAAACTTTATTGCAGTCAAATCACCATTAACGAGAGTTTTTTTTTGTTATTCCTTTCAGTGTAATGAACAGTGCCGTTCTGAAAACATATTTTCGGTAAAACATTCGTAACGTTAAGTTGAACAATGATAAATATTAAATTATCATAATGTCAATAATCGGCATAGTTATGCTTACCGTGGTTTACCTACCACTCTTGAACGAATTTTATTTTACAATATGACTATTCACGGTGAATTATTTTACTCACTATTTGAATACAATATGATCTCACTTGGAGTACTTTAAACTTCAATCGCTACCTGCGTAAAATATAAATAATCAAAATATATTAAAAATATATTTGTACCAAACCGATAAACAAAAATAAATATTTTATATTTTAATGGCATCGTGTTTTAATCACTCTTTTTATTTACATTTTTATTTTACTACGTTAAGCACATAGTTTATCTATATTTTTTTTTTTATAAGTTTATATCATTCCTCGTATATATTTTAAGACTTATCAATCTAACTCCATTTAATAATCGTTTTACTCCAGTGTGCAATCTACTTCCATCACGCGTAACTTGGCCGGGTAAAACGATTTCCCGTACAAATTGCTAGTGAACGTATATAATATGGGATATGGAATACAAGTGAACACTTTTCCACTTTATTCCCGATAATTTTCTTCTCGGAAATTACACGAAATAATGTTTTCCCCGAAGGTTGAATATACATTATAGTTATATTATTATGAGGCGAGCAATGAATGCAAATTTTTAACTGCAGTTCAAAGATTCTTATCAACACCGTGTACCGGTGGCGCAGTATTATAATAACATTCTGCTAATAACATTCCCCGATCATTTTTCCCGCGAACCTCTCCACACCAGACCATAAGACTGCCACTAACATTGTGGATATACTATTAAGAAAAATTCGTTGGCGTTTCTCATGTAAACGATTATTATGAGAGTAGAGTACGGATAGAACGAGTGGAAGTTTAATGGCGTCAGCTATGCTACGGAGCGCGCCACGGTTAATATGTAGTTTAATAAAAGGTCTCTCTGACTCTCTCTCTCTCTCTCTCTCTCTCTATCTATCTATCTTTCTCATTCTCTCTCACTATCCATGTCGCTCACATACACTCGTTTCCTATCCCTTAATAGCCGCCATAATATTATCTGAGTTTGACATAAATGCTATTCAGCCTGGCTGTCGTCCAAAAGTCCTCGTGGGTCTCTGGTTGCCGAGAAAGAGGAAAACGAATTAATCGAGGGGTGAGGTGGTGTGTTTATATCGAGCTATATAATATATATATATTATTATATCGCAGGAATTGCCAAAAAACAAACAAAAACAAAACCAAAAGCTATCCTCTAAATGTTGATTTTTCTTGATTCGCGTATTCTGAAAATAATATTGTAGGTACTAACGTGTTTCTTCTTATAATAATATTATATAATATATCAGTGTATAATTTTCGTTTTTTCAATTTAACTATTATATAACTTACTTGAAGTGTATTTTAATGTTCTATTATCTATCAATATAATATATTATTTCTATAATACAAAGTATAATAAAAATAGAGCTACCGATAACTATATTATAATTTATACTGGTTCCTTACTCCATTTATTCATTTTAGTTTGAATTTGTCAGCTATATAATTTGAAACGGAATATTTTCAACGGTTTTTATTTTTTTTTGCATAATGATGACAATTTTTTTATATGATTTCATTAAGTTTTTCACTCAAAACGTTATGTCAACTTTAATTTTAATACGATCAGAATAGGGACTTCCACAGGAATTCAGTATGCGTTGAATAATGAATATATTATTATATATATGTATATACTATATATATTATACATACATACATACATACATGCATATATGTTCATAATATTCGGTAATGGTGGCCGTATATTTGACACGCTTGTGGCCTAACCATGGCCGGTGAGGTTTTTAATTACTTCAAATGCTCAGTGCCCCTCGGTGCTCGTTTAACCGACACGAAATAACCGTTTTCGTTAATTGCGTGCTTGCTGCCGAAGCACAGTAGTATATAATATACTATATACCGTCCCTAGGTTAGCTTCCCCCCCACCCCACTCCTTCCAAAGAAGAGCCACCGCTTGTCGCGATTATGTGTTAAACAAGTCCTGAACGAAAAATGTATTTATAGCGTTGGCGTGTTAATATTAACGATTGTTTGCCGAAGATTGTAATGATAATGATAATATGTAGGTAAACGCAGGCTAGGGTGAAGTGGTATAAAGGACTTTTAAAAACAATTTCAAACACGACAACCGAGAACCTGGTACGATCGGATAGCGTGTAATTCGACCCGGGGATTGAGTATTATCGAACTAACGAGGTGTTTATTTGTTTCAATTTGCTGCTTTTATCCACGATACGGAGCGCCGCATTTCGAACGAAACAAGAATTAGGTTAATAAAATCTATTTCGATATTGAGTTAATAATATACCATACTACATGTTATGTATATATGAACTCAAGTTAGACGTATAATTATTGTAGTACGTGTAATTTTTATATCGTATGGAAATACGCTCGCTGGTCCAAAGTCTTACAGTGGAAAATCCACGGGCGGGACTATATGATATAACTAATTTCTAAAATATATTGCAATGAAATGGAAAAGGCATAAATTAAACGTTAAAAAAATACGGTCGTCCGACGGTCGTAGTCCGTATAGCGGATGGCGTAATTTTTAAATTAAAATAAAATTATCGTAGAACTGTTTCGGTGAGACATGGAATTCGATTAAAAAGTACGCTCCTAATCCGATTTCCGCCCCGGCGCGTGGTGCGACCTTTAGCGGTCCGGCCTGCTGCAGAGGTTTTGCGGGAAACGAGTGAAACATTTTCAGAGGTGAAATGATTAATACCCCTTGTCCAGCGGCGACTATTATTACACATAATTCGCACAGCTGTGGCGGTGGTGGCAGTGACATAATTAACAGGTCCGGCACGGAATGGCCGTCGGACAGACTCTCTTTCTCTCTCTCTCACTATATAATATATAATGTACAGTGTATATATATGTATATTGTACACACACAAACGTATTCCGACAAATGTGTAACTCTCCACCCCCGCAGGCCGTTTGACTTTACCCTTAAGGGTGGTGTTGGTGGAGGTCGAGGTGATTTGATCTGTATGTGTATGTGTGTGTAGTGATGAGGGGGTGGCGGCAGCCGTTTAATCCGGCATTAATCCTGCGTGGTGAGACGGCCCTGTGGTCGAGAAAATCGTCAGACGCCCGGGTCCGGAATGTCGCCGAATTAATCTTGTGGCAGTGTGAATTGGTCTGGGATAGCGGTGAGACCACCCGAGACGTGCAGTTTTGGGTTTGAGACTTAGAGATAACGTCGTGTTTAATTTATCGTATCTAATAAGTAATAATATTATTGTATAGGTAGGTGACGGAAAATTCAAACTGGTGTATAAAATACGAAATACGTGACTCTAACAGTGACTTATAATATATAATATTTACCTATACGTCTTATAATATAATAGTTTGACTTATCGACGAAAAAAACACGAAACAAATTCAAAATATCCATGAATTGATAAATTGTTTATGTCTAGGTAATTGTTGAAGTATGCAAACCGAAGTAAGAACAAACCGTGTTACTTTAAATTTCTTTGACACATTCAGACATTCTATACATTTTGCTTACGAAAAGTATCAAGGAAACCTTACATATGGGAATAACTTAATAATATCTTCATTTTTTTGGAACAATTTTGTTGTCCGAGGCGTTCACAGACAAATACTAAACCAACACTTATTTTCTCGTATAAATGTATATATTCACGAGGTAATGAAACTAATTATTAAAGTTTAGTGTATTAATGTGTGTAAATATTATAAACTATAAAATATGTACCTATTATTATTATTTAATTCTATATTATTGATAATTACCGGTCAACACAATACGTTTCGGACGATTCAACACAAAATACTGTTGATACTTAAAATGCATAATATATTCAATTTTAAACCTTTAATTCCACAAATTATAAGTATATTTTTTCTACGTTTTTTTAAAATTCTAACACTCGCGTAGTTAAGGCCATATCTGCAGGGTTACGTATCAAAAATATCATCATATTATACGCAACTAAAACCAACCTTTGGTGCCCTTTTGTATGAAAAAATATATCAATAATGACAGAGGTAATGTTAAATTTACAAAATATGTCTACGGAAATGTGTGGGACGTGCAAAAAATGACAAAATGTGCACTTTCATTGGAAAACCATCGGAATACGGTGTGCAAAAAATCATACTTTTTATGGTCGCGATATTGTGATAAAAATGTGCGTCTCATGGTTAGCTTGTAAGCCACGGACACGTAGAAGAAAAACACGCAAATCCCATAATTTCTACGTCCCGACAATAATAATACACTCGTCTTACGCGCATCGCGTTCAAACGATAATATACTGTTCTATATAGTCACAAAGAAACACGCCATCACGTGTCCGGGTCTCGTGGTGTGCTCGTTTTGACGTTGTAGGTACACGTAAAATTGTCTTCGTACCGGTGTATTTTAATATCGAACAACACTGTCTGACTGAATAAATAATTATTGTTGGCTCGTGTTACAGCATATTGTTTTAATATGCGTTCTATAATTATCGGGTTACAGACACAGTTTTTAATTGACGGGAAAAAAAAATTGTGGCGAATTAAGTATAGGTTCCATAAAGGTCTATATACCCAGTATAATATACCTGCAGCTACCACCCGGTCGTCGTCACACATACCGCTATAATAATAAAAAGTCATTTTTTTCTTCGTACAAGAGATATAATATTACCTACCTACATTGTTTGTTTTTTTTTCTTATAATTTCCCCTGATTTCAATAAATTACATAACTTCAAGCCGAGAAAAGTGTCTTTCGAAAATTATTAAAAAAAAAAAATCGTTCGTTATGTAAGGAGGTAGGTACATTACAAAAATGATCTTTATGCCAATAATATTATATCGTGATAATATATAACCGTAGCCTTCTTCGACCTTTAAATCACTCCGACAGATACTCGACCAGGAGTCTTACAATAATTGTACCTATCCTTTTTACAATGTGCTGTCGCCACTATATTAAAGCTATATACCTTAGACGGGCGCCACTGCTCCATTTATCGCGCATCATCTACCTACATCTCCACGGGTCACAGGCGCCGCAAGGACAAATACTCATGTCGCCGCTGCTCTTCGTCGGTGCTATTGTTCCCGAAAAGGGACCAAATTTTAGTGTGAGCCCTTGTTATTTTTTTTTCTTCTATAACAGTGGCGTATAGGCGCCGACGCCAGTCTGTGTTTATCGACTACGAATTGTCGTTTTTCCTTTCATATTTCTATTTAATTGTCCATGACAATGGTCAAACGTTCAAATGAAAAATGAAATATTAAACATTCCAGAACCACCTCTGGGTTTAGGGGAAAAAAAGATTAAGGTATCGTCCGACGAATATTATCCATCGGACATCATGTTACGACTTCGTAATGAACGAATAGGGTCCAAATACCAATGAATTTATTTGCATATTTCATTTAGGTATTCATTTTAATCGGCATTTTTAACATACTTCAATTTCGTCTCATTGTATATAAAGAAAATGTAATTTTACTGAACATATTTCTATGGCATTTTGAATAATTTTGTTTTTAAATTAAGAATAAAATATTATTGTGGTTGAAAGAATTTTTTTTAATATATTCTGGTAGGTACATTTTTAAATTGTATTAAATAATCTTAATTAACAAATATTTTCTTCAGAGTTTATAAATATATTAAATTTCTTAAAAATCGGTTTCACACTTGTTCAATTTGGCCTGAATCCAACATTTAAAATCTTTAATATAAATAATGTTGTTATAAAAAAAAAAAACAAAAATAACGCACATATTTTAACAAATTAATGTATCCTAGTATTTAACTTATAATTAATCAAAGTATTCAATATATTTGTGTCAAATGAATGTAATTCATATTTGTTTTTTTTTCTTTAAATTGAAATCATTCACTCGTAAAATTATTTACAAAAAAAAAAATATATACCTATAGGTACATATATATTTATAAATTGAACGAATTCTTGGTTTTAGGTGTCCATCATAAAAAAAAATTCCCCACTCTGATACAATAAATTATTTGTCAGCGGAAAAAAAAAAACAAAAATCGTTTTCACTTCGTTAACTTTTGCAACAGACATAAAAAATCGCTGTTATATTTTTACAGTGTAATATTTAAAGTGTAAAACCTTCACCGTTACGAACGATAAAAAATTAAAATATGCGAGCTAATTCCCGTTGCAGGCCAATTATTTGGTTCATATAAGCAGATCGTGATGCTCAACCAATAGAGACGAATGCACTATGAACGCTAATATAGTCCGTTTGCTACGCCTTAAGTATGTGTAGGTATCTAACTTATTACAAACGGCAATATTACAGAGGAGTAGAGTGAGAGGGCATTTAGTATGGTATGGTACCTATGATGAGTATATCGTTATTGTGTTTACAATAATAAACTGTTGTAGAGGCAGTCGTTTTATGAGGGTTTTATTTGACAATCTCCACACTCATATTTTATAGGTGTACTTCTACCTTCGGCTTATTTTCTTTACTATTCTTCATCATACTTGTTAAATCAACCGGATTTGCCCGGCAGCCGATTTCCTCGTACCTACATAACTATATCTAGTACTACACCGAACCTATTAATTTACCGTCCTCCGAGATCACAGTCGCTTCCACGGGGTCACGCACCGGTGCACTGGCCGTGGCCGGCGGCGGAGACCGTACGGATTTTTAAGTAAAGCCGGAGCGAACGTGCCGAACGGATGGAAGCACAATAAATTAATGTATGCGTTTTGGGGTTTTTTTTTTCGGGTTATCCACTCCACTTGCACAGGTGTCCACTCCATAATACGTACGCCTCTTTGTACAATATTACACCGGCTATTTCGCGGGCCCGGGCACAGCGATGCCACTACAACTATATATACGGTGTAATTAGCGTAATTAATACGTTCGCACGTGCGAACACCTGCTGTCCTCGCTCGTATCTTCTGCCGGGTCCGCGGGGCGCGAGGGCAGCTGCCGCGGCGGTGGGAGGGTGGTAAAACTTTTTGGACACGCTTCGACCGTAGCCGAACTTTCAGCCTTGGCGTGTGTACATGCATGTGCGTACATTGTGCGATTCAATGCGTGTGTGTACACGCATTCGGCGGTCGGCGCATAAAGGGTCCACGGGGAGGGGACGGAGGGGCAACACGAGATCAATAAACCGGGCGATGCGCACCGGCGGGGGTAGATGATCTCCGCCGGGCCTTCATTATGACCCCTGTGTGGCTGTGCGTTATTCGTCGGGGCGGGTGATGGGGAGAGGAGAGGGATACTGCAGGCGGCGGCCAGGCGTCCGGTGTACCCGACCGACGGTGGTCGACTCTCGGACGAGTCTTTAAACAGCGATTTTGCCGACGGAATGTATTACTATATCATACATTCGTGTGTTGTTGTTTTTTATTTTTGGATTCCGAACTCGTTTTTCCGAAACCATCACGACCATTTTTGGAAATCGTACATAATATTAAGTTTTTTTTTTTTTTTTTTTTAAATCCTTTACGCAAAATCTACAGCTATCGGTACAGCATACCTACTATATCGCATTGTGCTGCGTACGGCTGACCGCGTTTTTTCTCCTCAAATGAATGGCTGTTCAAAGGATGGTGGTGGTGGTGGTGGGACGGGGTAATAGACCGTCACAACGCATTAAGTGACATCAATAATTTATATAAAGTGGTACCCATGTGGCCGCGTTTCCCAGAAGTGTACAGTTCGGTTAATCCGTACATTGGATACATGACGAGCGTGGCGTGCGTGTACGTCGAGCGAATTCACTAGATCCAAGATAACTCACTTGAGGTTATTTAGTAAATAGCGTAAAATATAATATTAATATAAAGTGTATAATATTATATATTATGCACTGAATAAATAAATAAAAACAGTTACTCTGAAAACAATGGACGTTCTTGTGAGAAAACGTGTCGAATGGTTTTTATTTTGTATAAACTGGATTTGAGATTGACAAGTGATAATGGCGCAGCGGAGCTCATTGATATTATTAACCGATAGTATAGGTAGGTTACCTAGTGTATAATAATATTATATTATTAGAAATTGATAATCTGACACCGATGAATTTTTGAAATCAAACATTTTTGTAGTCTGTATTAAATTTCGATAGTTATAAGTAATAACAAATATTATTAGTTTCACCATAGTTATCGCGTTACATTATAATAATATCATCATAATTATTATATCCACAAGATTCGAGTCTGGTGAATAATTTGGGTTTCATAAATTAGTACGATGAGTCAACTAATGAAATGTATTTTTTCCTCTCTACGTCAGAATAATAATTACTTTTTCGCTTAAATATTCATTCCGCCGGTTACGAGTGCATACGACTGGGGTGGAAAAGGCGGGCCGAACATATAAATATTAACACCAATTCGGTGCCTTTCTGGCCACTCAACATGATTATCACGGACTGGACGTTTCTAAAACAGGAAATTAAAATAACGCAAGATTTACTGACGTTTCACCCACCTCAAGACGAACGCGTGCCCGTCATGCCGTTTTATACATTTTTGATGCATTTTACCCTTCTCAGTTATCGCTCCACACCTGCTACGGACCCACAAACCGTTTGATCAATATCGTCGGTATAATAATATCTATTATATATGCGTATTATAGGCCGTGCCCACTCGGTGTTCGAACCGGGGAGACGGAGAGACAAAAGATAATATTTGTTCGGACACGGTTGCTGTGTTTTCGTTAACAATCTGGCTTACCTTACGCGCTAGGCAAAATAAAAATATTGTACGGTTTTCCGATCGGAGGGAAACAATAATGGCCGTCGGCTATGAAAACATTATAGTCTCCGCGGAATTACTTAGCGAGCGACGGCTATTGAAAAATGTTTCAATATTTCCAACAGCGTATTAATATTATCAATGCACAGTTCAATAGTTTTAAATCATTTGGGAAATTTACTTTGGAATAATTGAAATCTGAAATTGTATTTACATTGTTCACCGCGATCGCATGATAAAGCGAAAAATTGCAATACTATTTGTATTGTGAACAACGACTGTTTCTCAGGCGGATAATATGTATAATATATGCTGCAGGGTTTGAATGCGATCTGAGGAATTAAAACGGACTATGTTTTACTACCGTTTCCATGACAAATACCAAGCGTTGCCTTTTCCGGAAAATGCGGTGCACATAAGTCGAGACATCTGCTAACGTCGGCAAATTTGTCGTGTGCCATTTTCCCGATCCAATTGCCAACGACAGTTATTCCGGAATAGCCAATGAAATTTTGTGCATAACGTTCTGAGTAACAGAATATTGCGTTTCTACAACACGGTCGTTGCGATTTATCTTCAGAACAGTTGCGCGGAATGGCCAAACGAAACACGCGGGAGGGGCGGTCGGGGCGCAAAAGAAACGAAAAGGAAATAATATTCGTAAACATAAGTAATATCGGGAGATATTGATTAAAAATAAAACAGAAACAAGAAAGGGGGGGGGTGAATAAAAAAAGGTGGCCATAAAAATATGTGTCTCACAAAATAAAATAAAGAACAAAAACAAAATAATGAAGAGAAAATAATGAATAAATAATATATTAATATATAGGTATGATAATGATAATATACATAATGAAGATTGATTTCCTGGCATCCGCGAGCGGATTCCACCGGGCCGTTTAATTACCGTGTATTCAAGACGAAAAACAATGAAAAGGAAATTAATTCTCCCCAGAAGACGACCGGAGGAGAACGAACACTGAACTTTGCTCGCGTCGCCGTCGCCCCACCGAAACTTCGATTAAACTTCCTCGCATAATAATACACACACACACACACACACATATATATATATATATATATATATCCAATCGGTAGGCCGCCGTCGTTTAAAATGATACCGACGGACTAGACCTTACCGACAGCCATATATTATTATTATTATTATTATTATTGTATAGCATATAATATAATAATAAATTATTATATTGCGATATACACACGCCGAACACTATAATATGCTGCAGTCGTATAATAATAATAATAATAATATGAAAATCGCATTCGGATTGCATTTCGCTCGTAAATTCACGAGCATTAAACGCTCTATCGTGACGCACGACCGAAATCGACGAAATGAATTTCGTACGATAAACACTGCGACAATATAATGTGTTAATACAGCGTGTCCGTGTACATTCCATATTGTGCATCGGTCGTGTTTTGCCGTACAATAATTATTATATTTTATTCTCCGTCCGATATTCTCTGGCATTATTATTATTACTATTATTCGAAAATATTGTGTTCGCGCGGTTTTCGTACCTAATTATTATAATCAGTCGTGGGTATATGTATAGGTATGAGCCGTGAAACGACTCGACCACTCGATCGTTACAAAACCAAAAACCGTTCGTCTCTGTTTTCCCCGGTCTTTTATTATAATATTATATCCATACGCGCTATTTTATTTCATTTTTTTGTTCGTACGGATCGCTTTGTAGGTTATGGGTACAACAGTAGTTGTAGTGATATTATAATGTCTAATTAAAAATACTGTACAACTCAACAGAACGCTTATATCTCTCTGTGTGACCAACGATATTACTATATAGCTATGGTGTCGATGAGTACATTTTATTATTCGCTCGGATCACTTTTGTCTTGCCCTTACAATCGAAAAAATATTTTGAGATGACGCGACGCGAGTAAAATGGTTTTTTGTTTTAATGAACACTCGGCCAAGCACAAGGTAAGGTGTGTTGTAGGTAGGTATTATATTTTGTGATTCTGCAAACCGTGATGATCTCGAGATGGAAAATAAAGAATAAAAATAAATTCGCACAGCAGCCGGTAAAGCACACAGACAAAAGGTCCATTGTCAAATCGACATCGGCGAACACCTCGGTAACATGAACATTATTGTTTTATGGCTGGATGATCGCCCGCGGCGTCTTGACACCGTCTCACCGGTGTACAATGACGCGTACTTCCAATTATTATTATTATTATTATTATTTTTCGAAAACGGATAATACACTAACGCACATCAACCGACGTGCATCATCGACTTCCTGCTATTCCGGAGGACGGGTTAGGTCAACAAGGATTAAAAAGAAATGAAAAAAAAAAAAACTGGGACATTTGTTTATGACCAAACAATACGTGCCTAGTGTTATGGTAAATTTATTCTTTGCTTGTTTTTTTTTCGCCGAGAGAAAACGGTTTGCTGTACATTATAATTTATAATATTATCAAAGTTTTTTTTCTCGTCAATTGAGCAACGTATTCGTTATTTAAACTTATTTTTACTGAACACATCTATACAGTAGATAGGTATATGTCTATATCTACCATTTGCGCACTGTACGCATCGTCGGAAATATATTCGTTACGCGTTGACATTATGTTCCATAAGGTATTTATTCTAAAATTGTGTGATTTAGAAATGTTATCAAAGTTTGAATTCTTCTGATGTCTTTGCCCAAATCTACTGAAAAACAGTATACATATTGACGTACAGAGTAATTTTTATTCGGTTTTTAAAATTTGATATTTATGTCTGACTATTTAAATATTTTCGGAATATTCTTAATTCAATATATTCCGGACTTAGTTATTAATTAAGTTTGATGCCAAAACCAAGGTACATATTTATTTACCAAGATGATATAATTTATATAATATAACTTATGTACTTAATGAATGGACGTCTGTAAGTAATGCACTTAATTACTATCTACTATGCTATGAATATCCTCACTAGATAATCTATAAATAAAAGTATAAGTTACTTTTAGAAATCCAAGGATTCTGTAAAGTATAAGTACAAGAATGTGCATACGGCTGTAAATTATAGAGTATGTCAATGTTTGACTACAAAAATAATATCTATCGTACATTATTAAAACAAAATCCTTCAAAATGTAATTTTTTTTCTTAAATACGGCCGTATGTTTGGTAAATAAATAACATGTAAAAAAATGTTTTTGAAAAAATAAGAAAAATGAATGTCAGATCGTTGATTGAAAATCAAAAGAAAAGTTGTCCGCAAAATATTACGTGTTTTTTTGTTTTGTTTATTTTTCTTAGAAAAATCAGTTTTCAGAGAAAAACTCCTGAGACATTCCGGATGTCATTCTCTCCTCTATGCCACTAAAACGGAATAACGATTTTGAACGCATCCCGCTTGAAGTCGGCTCGTGATGTTTTTAACAAACTCAGCCGACATAATAACGGCCGTGTGCAGAGCTTTCGGTTCATTAAAATCAAACTTTTCTCATTACCGGGCGTTTTAACTTTGTTAAGCTGTCGGAGAGGCGAGCGGCGCAGATAATAATAATAATAATAATAATAATAATAATAATAAAAAAACCCGTCACCCTTTAGAACAATTTTTTTAAACGTCATCGTAACCGTGAAAAATACAATTTAATGATTTAATGATTCTTTTTTTCAACTACCTATATGCGGTATATTTATTTGAAAATGTTCTAAAATGTTGTCAATTATAATTTAATCACATTCGAAAGAATGTCATATATTTATATAAACGTAAATAATATGAATAAACTCTTTAAAAAAGCATTTCTCGTCACTATTAATAATAATGACGATAATTATAAAATACTTTAGAATTGTAATTAAAATGTTCGGAATATTGTCAAATATTACATTTCTACAAGTGTATAATTTTTCTCAGTCTGTATAATGATTGTAGCTATATATATTATTTATATAAAAAAAACACTACTCAATGGGGTCAATGATGTGTATTTCATATTTGTATGTTTCAAATGTATCTAAAATGTTATTTGAAATACAACTATGGTTAAAAATATATTATGTTTAATAAGTAATTACTGAGAAGAAAATACATAACTTTACGTCGTGTAAATCATCAACCGTGGATGAAAAATGGAGAACGAAAAAATATCATGGCGTCGTAGTCATACATGGGTGATTTGCATTCTTCGGTAGCTCTTTTACATTTCCGTTACACATCATAGTGAATAGTTATTATATTGTGTTCAAAAATATTGTTTATCTTTTATTTCAATTATAGCTAAAACATTTCATTTGAGGTGGTCTACGATTAAAAATTCGTTTCATTTAACACAAAATACACCACCACAGTTATTATTAATACTATATTTATTATTATTAGTAGTAGTGGCAGTTAAAGTAATGGTAATTGCACTTTGCTCCGTATCTAATTACATTATGAAAGTCTTTTGACTAACGTTTTCCCAAATATTTTGCGGTGTCCTAGCACCCTCGATGCACTCCACTCTCCCTTACACTAGCGAAACATATAATTATTATGATAGCGTTTAATTATGATTCACGAGTGTTATTTCAGGCAAAAACCCTCCAATAATATTGTGGGAGAATGGGCCAGGCGATTTTTACATCAATTAAACGACGGTCCCTCGCTGTCGTAACTAATGGACTCGCCGAGAGTGTGATCCATGAAAGCCATCTACCACGGAGGTCTGTTGGCCGCTGGTTGGAAGGGGAAAAATATAATATATATATAAAAGTACGAGGTCGTCTTAACGATTTGTTTGACAAACGAGCGGAGAACGGTTTTTAAGATTATTTAATCTTAAATATAGAATTCACTGCTGCGCTTACGAAAGAAGGAGAAAGGAGAGAGATGGAGCGAGAATGAGAGCGATTCGGTGGAGTCGTTATCATCATGTCCCCCACGTTTAATTATAAAATCATTATCATCCGCCCGGTGTACACCATTAAAATCTGTCACGGGAGGTTTGAATATTGTAAGTGTTTTTTTTCCATGAAAAATAATAATATTAATGAACGAAATACGGAAGGGGGATACAGAGCTGCCTAGTCCGGTTGAAACAAAAGACAAGGTCGCTTCTGAAATTCAACACTCTAATATATTTTTTCGCTTGTCGACTAATCGGTTTAAATCAGTCTCATCCGACGGAGTTGAATTACACCGCGGCGAAGATCCTCTCGCATCGCTGACTATACTGGTCTTGCTCAAGGACTCAATGGAAATATAATTTCTCATTTTTCAATATAATGAAATTATAATGAAATAAAATTGATTTCGATTATATGAAATCGAATGCGATTATATTGCAACAACTTTTTTTTTTAATATAGATTAAATGTATGTAAACCATAATAGCGTCAAATGAAAATCGAGTAAAACCAACACACCAAATATAGATGTTACCTATACAGTATACATATGGAAATTATAAAACGAAGATTCATAGTATTTTATATTATACATTAAAAATTGTATCTTAGTATTATTTAATTTTGTATTTATATCAACAAGTTAAAACTATGTAAGGTACACTGTATTATTCTGTTGTCTTGTTTTCTTTCTCTTTTTTTTTGATTGACCTATCAGATTACTGGGAAAAACGATACCAAATATATGCCATGTGGGTAGTGTTTTATTTTATGTTATTTTACAAAATATATACAATATATACACATTATGTCAAGTGTTGCTTGTGGTATATACCGTAGATATTCCCACAAATAGAAAAATATTTTAAGCAGACAGCCAAAAAGATCATTAAGTTTGATATTTAAAACTGTACTTAATAAATAAATAACCAGACATATTATAACGCAACAAGAATAACAATAATTTGAAGTAGTTTTCATTTATAATGCAATAACGAGTTTTCGTGTTGAATTGAAAATTACTGTTGAAAATAAATATATATATCGAAAGTTAAACTATATAGTTTACTGACGGTGGTAGAAATAAATTCGGTTGTAAGTTCTATATAATATGGTTTTTAAGAGTTTAAACCAATACGAAAAGACAACGAAATCACTAACACCGGTAGTCCCTCATTTTTTAAATGACGTTTGTAAGGAGGAAACGTAACATATTATGTATATGCAATGAAAATACCCAATGAATGATGAGGTTCCTGGAATATTACAAAAGCCGCTAGGACATTAATCTTCTAAGGGACGTTGGTACCTATGTGTCCTCGGACATACTAAAATTACATTCCATTATATTAAAAAATATCTATTTAATATTACACAAACATTTGTTATTTTTTTTTTTTTGTATTTAAATAAGGAATATATTCTTATAAATATAAAGTTTCTAGTACAATTTATCATATTTTTAATGAATTAAATAAGAATCTAAATTATTTTATTAAGTTTTTACATAATCAATACCATTTCAGTATTCAATAAAGAAACTGTAAAATACAAAAATAATTATAAATTTGATTGATTTTTCTGAATCATGATAATACAATAGGATACGTGATAATCATGGTTCCAATGAAGCATTACACAAATGAAATTATGAGTCCTTGGATACCATCTTATATTGTACGGATAACCAGCATATTAAGTTATATATTATTCACTATAACAATAATATTATAGTAAATTAATTAGTGTTAAAGAAATTCTATAAGAGTAATATTTCTATCAGATAAATTGATTTGATGCACATATTTTATTGTTATTGCCATGTCTTTTCAAAAAATTAAGGTTCAAAATAAATTAGAACATACTGGTTGCACAATTGGTATCCGACTGAAGTTTTAGACACGGTATTATATATTAAATTAATATTTGAAAATGTAGAGTTTATTTTATTGATATTAATTACTAAACCTTAATGAAACGTAATATTTATTTGATAGAAAGACGGTTACTCATTCTAACCCTAATTAAAAATATTAGACATATTATCGATTTGAAACGTATGCATTTTATATACTTGCATTTATATAAAATATAAGACGACTTGGATAGTAGAAGGGCACAGTTATAGTGACTTTGTAAATGTCACCCTTGGGATGGTTGACAGGCAATCAAAACACATACCTCCGGCCATTCACGGGTTACCGTCCGAAATCAACCCTTTTTGATTAGTGCTTCCTGACCAGGAGGTGGTTTATCGCACTTATACAGCGCCATTCACCCTGTCCACGGTACTCCCGCCCGTCTTTCAGCCATTCAAAATTAACAAACCCCCGAGAGTCCACTTTCCGAGGATTAGTTGTTCGGGCGTAAATCCTGCGACACACGAATTTACAACGTGTACCTAGGTACCGACTTCCACGGACACAACAATTTTATTTACGATACATTCTCTGCACTCGGTGAATTTGTCCCTGTTAAATGCATTTATAGGCTATTATTTATTTATTATTTTTTTTTTATGATCACCGAAAGCTATGAAATCGAATTCACGTGGTCGTACGCTGACGTTCAAAAAATGTTCTGACAAAGACTGATGATAACCGCCAAACTATACGAGTTTGGTTTATTACAAAAGAAAAAAAATGCTATGGGATACCGTCCTTCCTGATTTGAAAAATGAGCGTACCCCTTTATTTTTATACCACTTCTTTTTTCCGCCATCAACTCTGAGTTATTGCAAATGCAATATGAATTTGAGGATTTCAAGAGGCTTTCACAATAAAAGTTTCTTTTCCCGTCACCGTTCTACTGTACAAAACCCTTCCATGCACTGTTCATAATATTGTCTTTAGACAATACTGTCCATATTGTCAATACGTAGCTTTAGGTCGTATTGACAGTGCTCCCTATAAATTCTTCCGGGATTCTTTTTTTAAAAAAAAAAAAAAATATAGCCAAGATATTATCTATTTTACCTCATATTTTCAACTAAAATCTTTTTTCATTGCTATTTTTATACTCTGATAGCTTTACACCGACATTTGTATTTTTGTAATACTTATCAATTGTTTTCTGTATACTAGTTTCTGTTTACTAGGTACTATAACATGTGTAAGTCCTTTCTCAAAATGTATCCTAAATATTAATAGCTAACAGTGTAAATTTGATACATGCGTATGTAAGATAATATACTAAATAAATTGTCTCTAGTTTACATATTTCTGGCCGCCTTTTAAAATATTAAAATATTTCTTTTTTCCTATCATACAACCAAAACAAGACTAATACGAACAAATGGTGATAAATCATAAATACATAATTAATCTAAATAAATAGATAAATATTATAATACATTATACATAATATTAAATAATAACTACTAACAATTAACAATGTAGTGGAGTGCATAATTTTATCACAGGTATTAGTGTATTGCGTTTATAATACTTGGCTAGTTTGTTTACGCACTCATATGATACATCATTTTGAGTTTACAACAGACTAGACTAATGGATTTTGTAATTGACTATCGGTCGAGAAGTAAAATTAAACACATATATTCCGATACTCGTAAACACTTAATGGTATTATGGGATTATTTCAACTATGAAGTACCATGCCTTTATTAAAATACAATTATACTTCGATGAAATAATTTGATGTATAAAATGTATTATTACAACTAATTATAGCAATTATTATTATTGCTATTTGCTAAAAACCGTTACAGTATAAAGAATAATATTTGCTTTGTTTGACCGAAGAATGAATTAAACATTAAACAAAAAGGGTGCATTGAAGTCGTATTTGCATTTTGATGAATAACGCAAATTTTCTTTATTCTAAAATCCCATTTATTCGCAAAGTCGAGAAACAAAAACCACTCACTTTTTAGCTTATGAGTGCTCAAAAATACAATAAAAATATATAATAATATGGAACGTCGAATTTTCGATTGTGGTTTTTAATAGAAAATGAAGACTTGTAATAATGGGGAACGCAACACAGACAAGTGGCTGTTAGAGAGCTTAACATGGGCCGAGGGGTCGTAAAATGTGCCTCCATCGTATGTTTGTTTTTCAAGTAACTATAAGGGTAAACAACATTGGTCTCGGCGTTAAAAGCCTCGAGTCGTCGTTGCGTTTAAACGTTTTCTCGGGGCAACAAACATGAGATATTGCTCGGGTCACTAATTCTTGTTCCGGGCCTTTTATTCAGTAATAGACGAGAAATACACCACTGACAATGCTCCGTTCATTTCCCCACTATAAATATAACCCACCTCCTCTAGACCAAAAAAAAATATATATATATATTTATTGCCTCATTGGCAGCGATGGAGGAAAAGGGTTGGAATAGTCAGAAAATAAATAACAGCTGTACACGTTATTAGAAACAGTAAAGTGCGAGGCGAAATTCCATCGTATTTTGTGGAAGAGGAGAATCCCTTTTATTATTTTCCATGCATTTAAATTAAACTGTTTTCACCCAGATAACTACATTTTTCTCACACCATAGGTTTCCCGTGTAATAATAAGCTCCTGTTGCTACTTTACAACCCCCCTCACTTGTGCAAAGGCTTCTGTAGAACTACACATAAACAACTTTGTTCATGGTGTGAAGGTTATAGTGTTCTCCATTTCTTTTAAAGTGGTCGTTATTCAAATCGTACGAAAAATACAACGTTGAACAAAAATTATTTAATAAACTTAAATGATGTAAGGCTATTTAAAAAAAAAATTTCTATCTAAAAGTTGTCTGGAAATAACGTTAAAAATTAGAATTTTTTATCGTTGAAGACAACTTTAGTTTTAATTTTAAAACAACCAAACAAAACTGTATTGTTGATTTATTTTATTATTGTTTTTTTTGCAAGTTGCTGGTTTTTAAAAATGAAAATCAAAAGATACATATTGTAGTTATATTAAAAGGAAGGCATAACTGTAGACCGATAGGATGGGAGGGTTTTTTTTTATTAATAATGTCTACGAAACGAACATCAGACGGCCGGGTTCCGCAGTATTGTACACAACCGTCCATTTCGTAATTAAAGGAAGCAAGTCGGTCTCGTACCGCATTGATCACTTGCCACGTGAATCCGTTTGCCAATTATCGTGATTGAGTTCTCTGGTAAACGGGCAAAGCTTCTTTAGATCGCAACCACTAATATAATATAACAACAGCAACAATAACAACAATACAACAAAAACAACAACAACTATAATAATAATAATAATAATAATAAGGTAGGTAGGTACATATCCTTTAAGGATACTGCACGTTGATTGTATTAACCGACACAATGTACTATTATCTGGGCAGTTCCTAAGTTTAGACGATAAACGAAAAGCTTATTGGAAAATGTACGAAGATTAAACAATATTATACCTATACACTATAGTCATCCTAACTTTATTCTATATTAAAGAGAAAATGTGTTCTAAATCCATCGGATTTGAAGGGGAAAAAAATATTTATTTTTTCTGTAATTAAGAGCATTTAGGTAGATACTATATTTGAATTGAATCGATTAACGTTGCAATGTGTTTTAATCAGGCGAATATGATATTATTATGATGACATAATTTCCGGATCGTATTAATAATATAGCGCGCCATGATATCAGTTCTTAACTGATTCCAAAAATTATTACGGCGCTGAGTTCCAAAGTCTTATAATTATACAATCGTCTTGTGA
Organism: Acyrthosiphon pisum; assembly: GCF_005508785.2. Lineage (NCBI taxonomy): Eukaryota > Metazoa > Arthropoda > Insecta > Hemiptera > Aphididae > Acyrthosiphon > Acyrthosiphon pisum. The sequence goes on from NC_042496.1 coordinate 34,339,018, forward strand.
CACCGGTGCCTACATTTCACCGGTATTTTTTAAGTCTGAGTCTAAAATGGAATTTCTTTTTTTACAGGAAAAGCGAACCGAGCGTACCAACCGTACCAGCACCGCGGTGACAGCAGCGACGGGGAATGTGACGAAGACACTGCCGAGTTCCAGCCCAACCGTCACCAGCACAGCTTACAGCACCAGTATCACCGGCACCGCAGGCCGAATCACACTTACCAGCAGCCCGGTGCACTTCTCAACACCGACACCAGTGGCACGTCCGGAAACTGTTCGGACGCGACTCTCACGGATTCGGAACTAGCGTTCACCAGGGACGCCACTTTGCAGCTGCACGACGGCGGTAAGACCGACGTTTTTCTTCCCGTCCCGTAGTCATAAGTCGTACCTATACCTTTCAATCGGTCCCATCGGACTAGCAAATCACTGCACATCAGTATGAATCATTTCCCGGGGTGGAAGCAATCGTCGTCCCCTCGAAATGATTTACGATCGATAAATAACGACGATATTTTTTCAACGGGGTTCGGATACGATGATTTTTTTCAATTTCAATGCCTACTAATATACGACAAAATATATTATTATATTATTATAAAATGGTGTGACGGGAACTCGCATAATTTATGTGTATTTTAACTCTGACGCGATAAACATAATATAATTCTGATTAAAATGCTCCAGATTCCTCGCCACGAAATATTCATAAATACATATTATATGAGATGCTATGGAGGTACGATGTACGTTTCAAACATTGAGAATTGTTTTTTTTTTAGTTTTTACCTATATTTTTCAAAACGAATCCGACGCGTAGATAATTTTGAATAATGTATACTGCACACTGCATACTTTTTTCGTTTCTAACTTTGCGTAGGTATACTGTGTACAGCTAGTAGTCGCGTTTTCGGAGTTCTCTTATTTTCTCTAACGAATAATGGTCGTTTTTCAAAATTAGCGACCATTGTCGTCCCCGCCAAACGACGAGCCAAGATTTATGTGCGTTTAAGAGTCGTGACGAAAACAGCGGGAGGGCGGAGGGTAACCCCCTTGGGACTACTCCGAGATGGTAAAAGAAACACAGGAAAAACCCAACCTCGAGAATATCCAAACACACTTGTTATCAAAACAAATTGTTCCACCACTATGACGGCGTATAATAAGACATTTATTACGATTCGCTCACAGTAAATTTTTGACCTGTCGTGCTTGTTCACCGTCGCCGTAGCCCCGACAACGTTATTATTACCATCGCTGTTCAAAAAATAATACTATAAAATACAATGTCGTTGTTGGACGCGCAAATATCAACATTTCGATTGGTAATTTTTAATGGGTTCCGTTCATTTTTTATCTACTACTATAGGCATACAGCGCAAATTGAAATAAGTGGACGTAGTAAACCATCAATCAATTTAATATTCGATGTTATTATGTACATTATACGCGTATGTGTACATGTATATGTGTGCTGTTCATTAGGTAATTATAATTATTCGGCGGTGCTTTTAGAACGCTTTACACACACAGAGCCTTCGGTGGAAAATATCCAATACGCTTTTAACGTGATTAACGATCAGACCGGGATGTTATTATAACATGATTTGCGGAGGGGTTGGTAAGAAAACGCATAATGCTAATACGAAATACAACTACATATAATAATAATAGTAATAATAATATACAACGTGGCTCTACCAGCAGCAGTGGTGGGGCAGAATATTGTGTTTGACCGGCGTCCATCAATTAGGGGAAATTGATGTAAGCGCCCGCGCTGTCCGTATTATTCCACTGGGCGCCGTGTGTATGTTCGCTATGGCTAATACATTGGATATGATAACTGGAAATATCCGATGCGCCGATCGGTGCCGAGTGTTGGCGGGTGGAAGTGTGGGGAGGGTGAAAGAGAACGGTCGACGGACCAGTGTGAAGCAAATCAGATCAATTAAATTACATAATATTAATGTAATATCATTCAAAAACCTCTGGTCAGCATCCATGAGCATATATACGATTTAATAATAGTATGATGTATATATAGGTACTGAATACACTAAGTGCCTACATCAGCGTCGGAACAATTAATTAAAACCGCATAACATAATAACATTAACATATTATTATGGTCGAAAACGATTCATTTCTAACGTTTTTATTGTTTACTCCTCGATAATGCAATAATGTGTTTTAAGTTAACATTAAGATTAAACATAATATTTTCTAATTTATTTTTGAAAACACATATTTTTCGCTCCCGTCGAAAAATAGATTGAATGATAAAACCAAGCAACTGATTATAACACTTTTAAACACAGTACATCATTTTAATTATCGATTTAATTTGATAACAATCCAAACACATTGTACATATTTTCTTGTATCCACTGAAAAACAAAGTTTTTGTGTAGATAGATAAAAACATTGTATTTCATTCAATGTACACTAATTAAACGAATACCCATTATTCCTTACCGTTATCGTTTAAAAAGTTTCCGTAATAATATTTGTATAATTATTATTATAGATATATTTTATATTTATCTTGTACTATACATTTATACCTAATAATATAATTTTTATTAAATGATCTTCTCCTAAATTACTAAATTGTACAACGTACCTAAGTACTATAATTTTCTGTAGTTATAACTCCTAAAGTATCAATAATTTAATACAATTTAATCATACTATTAAAATAAATTAAATAAATTAAATACATTAATCTATCTATATCACGTTTTAAATTAATCCTTGAAAATATTTTTGTGTATTCAAAAAAAGTAATTATTATGAATAGGTACATTATTTATATAATTAATCATAATAATACCTAATACCTAATATCCTGTTTTATATAAATTGGTTTTACTTAAATATTAATATCTACATTATAAACTCAATACACACAGTACATAATAATATTTTGATTCTTCCAGAGAAATTATTTTATAAACTTATTGTTTTTAAATGGATATTAATGATCAACTTTCAAAGTTTTGGCTAACAAATAGCGGCTGTCCATTCGGACATTTTTATTGCGTAATCTCTCGTAGTTTGTTTTTCTTTAAGAAAGTTTTTATCCGCTTTTCTTAATAATTTCTACACAGGCAAGTAAATCCTATTCCCCTACCCGCTGTTATTAATATCGTTATAATTGAATGCTTTCCGGATCAACTCATTCGATACACAACGATCATTGTATGTTTTTATTCCTCGCTGAATTCCGTTTACGCCTTCATAATAACCGTCCATTAAAAAATAAAGAGGACATACGTATGAAAATAAAGATTAAAAAGTGTCGGTTGAACACAGCATACGAATTGGAGAGGCACCCCGTCGGTGTGAAAAGTTCCGTGCAAGTTTAGCCATTGTTTATGTAGGTAACGTAGTACCTTGTTATCTTTACCTTTGATACTAAACATCTCAGTTTAGTGCTACGGCGAACTTGGCAATAATCATTTTTTTCGGACCATAAAGCGTAAAATGTGAAAATATAGTGTGACTTAAATATAATAAAATAAATCCGTATGAAATGAGATAATGAAACCAATAGTTATAGATTAAACAATATCAGTATATTTTGAAGGCGCAACACAAATTGGTTCATTGCGACGACGCTCTGTAGTAAATTATGGATTTTTTAAATAAATATAAATTAAAAACCGTAGGTACATGTTATGCAATCAATTATAAACGATTCTAAAAAATAGATTTAAGTGTTGGTTATCAAAATTAATTACTTCAATTGGCTCAGTTAGTAGTTATAGTACTTGTACTTATAATTTAATTTCGCATCGCTGCCTATGGACAGAGTAATAAAGTACTTTTATTATTTTGTTTATTTTATTGTATGAGTTACATACCGAAGGGTAAGAGTTTATAATTAATATTTAGTATACATGCATATAGATACAAATCAAATATAATAGCTAAAAATAGTTAACATAGCTTTTATATTAAATATCGCAGTAAAATATAATTGATTATATTTTTTATAATATATAATAATAAAAAAAACTCAAAATATTAAAATGCATTAACTGAACCAATAAGGGACAAATTAGAGTACTTGGATGTATAGTTGTTACTAGAAATACGTTAGAAAACAAAAATGGGATTATTTTAGAATAAAAAAAAAATGGTACTTCTAAGTTAATTTTGATTAAAATATCTGTGAAATTTATAGAACTATTGAGTAGTTTGAATAGCAATATTAAGTTAAAAACTAGACTTCTTGATTTTACCATTATAAGACCAATAGAAAGAAAGCAACATCATCTATATAAAACCTAAGTACCTATCAATATAATATAGTACTTACATTAGTTCTAAAAGTTTTAAATTCAAATGTTATTTTCTACTTATTTAAAAAGTATTCTATACAACACTGCCATAACTTGCTATGGATTCTATCTATATGATAATACAATTTTACCCACATTACAATAATATTTTTTCTAGTCATTGTATAATTTTTAATTGACTAAAATACAGGGTGAACTATTTTTATTTATATTTCAGCAATAGTGTTTACCTACTTTTTATAAATATAATATAAAATATATTGCATAGATGCATTTATTTGATAATCTATGTAAGATTAACGCCTAAAAAAATATGTAATATTTATTGTACATTAAGTACCTAAGTTTAAATTGTTTAAGTTGCATTTATAATAATATTTTATCATCAGAAATAATTTAGAGATACAATTAAAACCACTAGAGTTATATTGATTGCATAGCAAATTACTAAAAAGGGGTTCCAGGATTCAAAAGCTTTTATGCTACACCAGTAATTTTACGCTATTGGACAAGTTGAATGTGAGAGAAATACTGAGAGAATTTAAAATAAATTATCAGTAGTTGATGCCGTTGGTCATAATGAAATATAATATGACTGTGTAGAATTTTATCCAAGGTGTAATACATTTTACGATATACTTTATTCGATTAAATTAGATTAACTTATGAATTTAGTAAAAAATCAAGAATGAATTCCTCATAATGCAATCGGTAATAGTATTGTATGGTTGGCGAAAAATTAAATGTACTTATGGAAAGGTAAACAGAAATAAAATTCATAATGTTTAATTCCAAAATAAAATATAATGGTCAAGTTGGAGTATAAAATTATCAAACATACTAAAACAAATATTTAAATGTTTGCATTACGCTATGAAATATTAGCCTCACTTTTGTTCAATATTACTGTATTCATGCAATATAATGAGACATATGATAATATTGTAAATATATGGTAAATATCAGAGGGGTAAACTGGAATGGAACAATAAATATTTTGTTCATTTCCGGTTCAGTCAGCCAGCTCAAAAACGACAATTCGGGGGATTTAACACACGTTTGTTTTACGGTATTTAAAGTCATTCGTGTTTCACAAATTTAATGGCACGACCGACACGCGACCTAAAATTTCCAAAGTGTACCACGATCGTTTGGACTGGTGCACACACAAAATGCACATGAAGATAGTAATCAATCTCTTTCTTGGTTTTGGCCCACAAGCATTATGTCTATCTTTTCTGTAAACAGCGACGGGTAAAAGAGGTTTTTCCTGCTGGTAGTGTCTATATACACTTACAATATAAATAAATATACAAAATGGAATACTATTTTTCACGAAGACTGTTTGCGGTGAGCACGCGTGACGTTTACAGAAAAATCCAAAACGTTATACATTATGAAAGAACATGAGTACCTACACGGCTTAATGGTTGTGAATCCCCCGTGGACGTCGGAAATCATTTGATAAGTTTTCAGCCTATGATTGATTTTAGTCAAATACTCCAGAAATATGTTGATGAAATAATATTGAGGAATATTTAAAAAAAAAACCGATGAATTTTCTAGTCCATAACTTTTTTTATTAAATTAATTTAGAAAAAAATGATTTGTAACTTGAATGCTTGATAAAATAATTATATAATTTTTATGATAAGTTAAGTAACATTAAGTTTAATTGATCCAGGAACTCAAATTTAAAATGCGCTGAAGATTTTGAAAGAAGAATGATTCGTTATGTTTTGGCATCTAAACCTACACAAACCAAGTTTTTTTTTATATACTATATAATATAGGGGCCGATACAAAGTGAGGGAAATTTAAAAAATAATGATATTTCTTCGGACTATATTATTCTGGGATTTACGTTTGGGAGGGAAAAAATCATAGGGTTCTATATCATTTTATATTTATAACTAAAATCCAATTTCAAATTCGGAATGCACGCGACCACCGACAAATGAGCCATTGAACCGTGAATATTTATTTTATTAGCCCGGCTTCGATATTATTCCCTTCATATGGGCTTTTACGTAGATTATTGCGTTATACACCGTGCGTGAGATCGAGGAGAATGGGGGGGGGGGCATAGAAGTCGGTGGGCGTCTGTCACTTTGAGCTACGAGCTTATCTCGCGAGTTCAAAGCTCCGGAACTCTCTCGCCCTATCAATTTCACAGCGCGTCCCCTATTAATTGGACCGGCGGCTCGTCCATTATTGTGCGCAACCCCTTGCTCGATCCTTTCAAAAAGATTCATTACTCGAAGATTTTATCGCTGGGATTAATGCACCGAGTTTATTTCATTTCACACAAGCCCGCACACACTCCACACACACACGCACATTATGTCTTGATGTTGTCTGTAGACGGGCGCACGTCTTGACAAAGCGCCATCCGTTTCATGACAGCACAGAATTCACAATATTTATTATTATTTATTTATAATTTCTAATATTATCGTCTGTCACCGCATGTCAAATCATGCAAACGGTAGACCACAGCGGCCGAGTGCAGACAGTCGTGTACTTTGGTAAATGATAACGCGCACAGCATTCATCAAACGTTCAGAACAATCCGTTGTCAACCATTGTTATTTAAATCCTTAAAATAAAGGTTTTATTTTAATATGTTGATGAAATGATATTGAGGAATATTTAAAAAAAACAATACATTTTCTACTCTATAACTTTTTTTATTAAATTAATTTAAAAAAAAAACTCGATTACTTTATCAAAAATATATAAGTTTGTTTCTACAACATCCATTTTAGCTTAGGTACTGTTGTAACATCGTCCACACGTCCTGAATCAAGTTCTGACGTGAACTTGACCGGTTCGCGTGGTGCAGCTATATATAGTGACGTAGCTGCTTTTGCGGTGCGTGACTAGTGATATTGCGTGTCACGCGCGTTAAACGTCATAATTCTTAAAAGTCACGACCATCGCCGGTGTGGTTGGTGCAAACATAGTTCAGTTCGGCCGGCTGCTAATAAGGGTCCTGGTCATATAATTGCTAGTTTACCTGGGAAAGGGGTGTGTTTTGTGTTATCTAGGTCCTTGATATGGCTCTCTGGGGTTGTCGCTGTTTATTATTTGCGCTAAATATAAGCCAAATTAGAGGTTGCTGCATGTTAATTACTTCATAAATCGATATTTCCGCCGTTCATATTTATACTAAGGCGATTTTTACTAATAATACTCACCATTAGTATATATAATGTATTATTATTATATACATAAATGTATATTCGATTAAACATTTCAAAATGTTGGACGTTCCAGACCATTTTATGCATATAGTGATTTATTTTGTTCCGTTTGAAAAGAGGGGATATGTATTTTTTATGAAATATCTGGATTTGTATCATACGAGTGAATGGTCGAGGGCCTGTCATTTTAGACCAGAAGGGGGTTTTAGTACCTCCTAAAACATAACTGTTCAATACACCAAATCATTCATAAAAATGAGCTTACCCGTAAACCACAACCGATATTAGGGTCCATATATTTTTAAATTATATATATATTGCTTCTGTGCGCCGCTTGCATAAGTATATTAGCAAAACAAAAATATTGGAGCTATGAGTATTTGACGTTCTCATACATATTTCTACGATGTGGAGGCTATATAGAATATGAGTATATGGTATAAGTAAGATAGTTACACTTTTAGTGATATGCTTTGTAAGAATTTAAAGATAATAACTAAATTTAACTTTCGTTTATACTATTTTGATGTGAATCGTAAATTGTGAAATGTTATGGTACAGCATTCCATTTATGTTTAAAATGCTCGCTTTTTTATTATGCCTTTTCTCTTTATAGCACAAAATAATATCCGTAAAAATGGTACCGTACCCATTGTTACTGTCGTCATAATTGAATGTTAATAATTTATGGACACTAGTATGGTTAATTATTATGCTTTAAAAAATGAAAGAACCGTTTAGAAAATAATTTAGATTGAATTAAAATGTAATAGTCTAAAATTAGATAGATTTAATTCGATTATAGAATACTTGCAAAAATAGTGGACGTTCGTACTTTGGATTTCAAGAAGCTTACGTTTTATACTGTCTTAACGTTTACAATAATTTACATTTTTTTTGTTTATATATTAAATAATATATATCTATATATATTATATATTATATACTGTACTATATACATTGTTTCGTAAAAGTTAAAAAATAAAACTGTAAAATGTTGACGACTTTAAAGTTACATGTGGGAAAAACGAAAAGTTTTTGGCAGATGGTTCTTACTCACGGGCTTGACATGGAAGAGGCATTTGTTGGATATTTGAAGTTGGTATCCAAAAGTTTTAATTTTCTATTTCTTCTATAAACCACTCGAGTTCTTACGTCAGAAAACGATAACTCACGCAATACATACAATATGTGCGTTTATATTTAGGATTCGGGGTATTCAAAGCCCAGGGGTCCCTAATTAAACGCCGTGGCTCATTAATCCGGTCACTAAACCTTATTGGCCTCTTAATAACAGAGGGCGCCAGGAATGGTATGTATATGTGAGAGAAAGAGAGAGACAGTGACAGAGAGGGTAAGAGACAGGTAGGCCCTCCGGGTTCAAACAATGTCGTTACTAATTATACACACCACGGGAAGTGGGTGTTCTGTGAACGATAGGGTTTTGTTGAAATTCCATCGATTCTCTTAAAATTCCACATTATTATTTTTTATTTGAAAAAAATATATATTATAATTAAAACGTCTGTCTCAATATCTTATAAATCTATGAATTCGCGATGAATTGTAATGAGATTGGTGATTTACAGCTTTTATACTGATCTCTAATTTCGTGTTGATATTAATACCAAAAGTATACCATTTCTTAACATCAATCAACACCCATACCTATGCCATTACGAAAGGTTAACCACTTTTTGATATGTTCCTATACTGTTCTCATTATCGGTATAAAATAACAGTGTAAATATTTAATATTTCAGTTATTGAAAAATTAAAATTTTTTTTATGTTGTTATGTTTGTCGAAATAATATTTTATCCTATTATACGACTCATGTGCAACGATAATAACATTGTTGAATTAATCCGTGCTGTAGATTTATGATACTTGCTCAGCTGGTTTAAAATGAATACTTAATCGTTTTAAAAGCACAATTGATTAATTCAACGATTCACAGTGGCGGTGATTACCACCGAATTGGATTAGAGAGACGGGCCCTTTAACGAACGCGAACTGCTCAAAACAGTAAACGACAGATGGGGGGTAAAAAAATAAAACTCAGATAAAAATGTTACCCATGTCCCACACACTCACTTTCGATCAAGCCACGGCTCTATAATAATATCTGAAACTCGGTTGACGGCCAATACGCACTCGTCCAGATTGTCATTTAATTGGCATACGAGAACATAAATACATAATATATATATATATTATATTATACTGTATAGGTATATATTATTATTATATATTACCTAACTACGTCCCGGGACCGTGCATAATATATAGAAACGCTCAAATTCGTATATTGTAAAGCTCGGTCAGCCGATTATTCAAAAGCCCCAACCACTCTCTTCCCTCCTACACGAAAGCGAGCGCGCACACACACACACACACACACACACTCAAATTATACACGTTCGCGAGTGGAAATGCTGACACTGATCCCGAGTCCGTGGGAGTGTGCAAGTTCAGCACTGCACCGGTGTGTGGGTGTCACGGTCCGGTGGATCGGGGATCGTTATTTATACGCATCGTTATTGCACACACACACACACACACGCACACACACACTGTGAATTCGCAATGATATAATGTACATTTAAAACCGTATACCTACTACCACGGTGAGTATTGTATTGTACATATACATTTTATGTTCCCGCGCCCGCGCTATATTACACCCGCACTAATTTACTGTTTTTTTTTTTTCGTTAACGATACTTGCGCGCCACCTACAAAGTAATAATATATTATTATAAACCGTCGTCGTTCTTCCCGCCGCCTCACTCGTAATAAATGTTGTTCACGCCGATATTTTATCCATTTACATCGCTTCTACAGGTCTCTGGGATTATGTTATGATAAAAAAAAAAAAAAACGCTAATTCGCCATCGGAGTGTTATGCAGTATTGCGGAATTTCAGTATGATATTATTATAATACGAGTGTGTGCGCTCCCGGTCGTTTTTCCCAGACCTAATCCTAGGACCCTCGTTGAATTTGTATTTTGATCACTATAAATTTATTTGGAATTATAATCATATGTACACATGACCGGCGGTTCCCCGCATCGTAAACATTACCGCCCCGGTACCGCATTAAAATACTTTAATCCACGATATCGACGTTTAACTGCGAAACATATCTGCAGTAGGAGGGAAATTCTGTTATGATGTCATCATTATTTCGGGGGGGGGGGGGGGCTGTTATATTATTATTATGATTATTTCTATATTATGGACACGACCCCGTTTTAGGGTACGGGGATGCTTTCGCTGGCGTAAAACAACGTCTTGTTTGCTCATCCGTCAGATTCATATAATATGATTCGATGCTTTGGATTGCGAGTCACAGCGTGGGCAAAGGGATGATACTTGTTTTTCTCCCCTAAGCTACTGCCCCCCACACACACCCCTCCACTTATATTGTACCCTCCCCCACCGGGGGCGCCTTTGCATTGTTGTTCCGTCAGCGGTTGGTCGTTATCTCCGGTCGGCAGCCGTCACTTCCCCCCCACCAACGCAATCAAAGCCACGCATCGGAAGTGTACAGCGTTATTTTCTCACCCCAAAAACATCGGTATCGCGCCACTGCTCCAGCCCGTTTGAAACTGTTTTTCACGTCTCCGAGTTTCAACGCCCACGATAATAATAATATATTGTACGTTTTGTATCCGTGTGTCCCCCCTCGGTAATTGCTCGGGCGAAATACCCTTCTAAATGAACGAATGACGTGCGAATGACTGGTAAGCATAAATATTCATGACCTGGGATGCCATGTGTATCTGTTAGTAACTCATATTGCAATAATGATATGCATCTATAAAAATGATAAAATGATTGTTACAGTATAGTTTTATATATTCAAACATGTGTATAATACGGTGTTCGCCCATTACCGAGAGTAGTGTTCCCTCAACTGATTAAGATGTATCACAATATTGACAAGAACAGCGAGCGACAGTCAATTATGTTCTTTATTATGCGTGTATCGACAAAACGTAACGTTTGAGTCGGTCGTTTTTATATCTAATAAAATATTATTGAATATGTTCTTATAAAACGCCTAAATTATTGAAAAATAGTAAAATCGGCCTATTATTTCGACTCAGAAATAGGTTAGGTTTGACCAAATCCCCTCTTGTATTTAAACGAAATAGCCGGAAAAAATTAATTTGTACAAAAAAAAAAAAAAAAACAACCCTCTGTGGTCCTGCCTAGCCCTCTCTCAAAGGACCGCCACCGCTACCATATAACGTGTTCATAAAAAGCGTTTCGTGCAGTGTATGAATATCTCTTATATGTACATGCGTATACCGGGAGCCTATCCCACGCACGTATAAATATATATAAATGCGTGAGTGTGTCTTCGAAGGGTCGGCGTGATTTATGAAACGTCTAATCGATTCCGGTCGTATACTCCAGGGTTTCGATTCGAAGCTTTAACGCGGTATAATGTGCGTATACGAGGATGGCGGTTCGATTTTCCAATGCTATTATTTTTTATTTTTATTTTTTTCGTTACTCCCTCCCGCTCTCGACTATAATATATATATATATACATGTGTGTGTGTGTGTATGCCTTGGTTACGCAGTCTGCAGATGATTAACAATATACGTCAACCGAGACAAATTCAAAACCGGAGCGTGTAGAAGAGTCCTCCGTTCGGCAACCCCCCGTGCATTATATACAAAGGGTTGTTACTATGTATATTTCCACGATTCGTGCTTGTGTGCATATATATTCGTGTGTACACATTTGCTCACTCTGTATCTCCAACTCTCTATCAGCCCGCGTGGCACATACGCGCAGCAATTTGTTAATGGGTAGTGCTCTTAATTTTCCCTCCAGATCTGATACTA